>NW_028277124.1:4616875-4767812 GCF_059951505.1 Python bivittatus | reverse complement strand
TCAGGAGGGTGTACTTGGCTCTTATTAATTGACTCAAGGAGACATGCGCATAAGAACCAGTCCAAGAAAGAATTTGCCTGTACAAATGTTTTTGGATGCACCGAGGCAGGAGAAGAGAAGCAGGTATCACTGCAGATAGGGGACAAGAACACATCCATTCTCCTTACCTCAACTTTTCTCTTTTACAACACTAGAATTTGGATCAGGATATTTGGAACAGCTTCTCTGAGCTGCAAAAAATTGGATGTCTATGAGATGGCAGCAAAGACATACAGAAAACGTTAACTCTGGGGTGCTATCTAGTGGATGCCCAGATTTTTGTAGCCCAGATGCACAAGAAAACATGGTAGGAAAAATAATTTTGCCACAAAATTAATTATCCCACTGGTTTCATTTGCTGCCTCAAAATAGGGCTATGCTTGCTTAAAAAATGATTCAGAGGAAATGCTTTGAACCTCCTATGAGTGTACCACCTCTCTGCTATCAGCAAAGTGTTAAAAAATCTTTTTTCAGGCTTCTGCCCAAACACAAAAAAAGATGTTGCTGCTTTAAGGATTCAAATCATTTAAAGCAGCATATCTTTAATGTGATTTTTTTTCCAGATTCTTACAGGAGCCAGATATGTTCTGGGACAATAGCTGTACTGGCTGGGGATTCTGGGAGTTGTAGATATATCTAAATGGTGCTATTTTGCGGAAGGCTGTTTTAGAATATATCATACAAAGCTCCTGATAAAATATCCTAACGCAAATCAAAGGCAACTGAATGTTTTAGAATAGCAATGTTCACATTTAGCACCCTCTAGTGTTCATTTCTACTCCATTTGTACATACGTTCCTTTAATACACCCTAGTAAATTATCAACTAAATGTTACTGAACTGCAAACTTTTTTTACTGGCCTGCTTTTCACTCTTAACAGGGGCTTCATTCTTCTTTTCCAGAAACTCTTATAAAACAGTGATAGACTAGCAAATTGTTTTTTCAGACAAGAAATCAAGTATTCCTGCCTCTTTTGCCAGCCCACTTGTTTTTCATGCCAAGCACACAGGAAGAGTAAAGGTGCGGAAGACATTATCCTTTCATCATCAGGTCTCTGAAGAAATGAAAGAGGTTTTCACTTGCTGTGTATTAGTGTTTCTCAACCTCAGCAACTTTAAGATGTGTGGATTTCAAATCCCAACCCATGCTGGCTGGGGAATTCTGGGAGTTGAAGTTCACACCTCTCAAAGTTGTTGAAGTTGAGAAACACTGCTTTATATCTAACACAAAAGCAGAACAGACTGGTAGTCAAGCAAAAGAGACATTTCCCTCCTGGAGCCTTTTCACATGGGAAGCCTTAATGGAACCCCAGTTTTTGCTATGTTGATGTTAACATTCTGATGGCATAATGATTCATGGTTCTGGCCTTCCCCTCTGTCCTAGATGTTTTAAGGCTGATGCCCTCAAGGTGTATTCATACACTGTCTGCCCATCTCTCACCAGATAGGGGAATTTATACCAACCATAGCACCAGCAGGCACTGTGGGTAGCTTAATAAGGAAGGATCAGATGTTTGGTGGTTCCCAAAATGGAAGAACAAGAGTGCCTAAATTATAGCCTGGGAATAAGCCAGTTTGGTGTAGTAGTTAACACAGTCGCCAGGAGTCAACATTATCTCAAAGGCACAGAATGAATGAATGAATGAATGAATGAATGAATGAATGAATGAATGAATTGAAGAGAAGGTTGTCTGAAGACCAAATCACTCATATTCATTCTTAGTTAGATGGCACATGGACAGAATCTGATATGATGCATGGGGCAATGCCTTGCACTGTCACATGGGACTTGTGTGAGCTTGTAGAGACTGAGAAGTGGATAGGATCCTCTGCAGCATGAATGTCACAACATGTCTTTAGAATCACATCCTCCTGGCTCTTCAGGCATCTGGAAGGCATGCATGGCTCAATTCAAGAGGTGATTTATGCTTTTTGGGGGAAGGATGTGATGTCATCAGCCTTGAAAAAGTTGGTAGTGCTCTCTCAAAGAAGCCATATTTTCATACATCCTGTCTCCAACACTCCCTTTGGTAAAGGTTACTGAAAAGGTTGTGGTGGCCTAGCTATAGAGGACCCTAGATGAAAATGATTATTTGGGTCTTTGGCAGATTTCAGACCTGGGCAGAAACAGCACTTGTACTCTTGTGGATAACATTTGCCAGGATCTTGATGGTGTATGACCCATTTGGTCCTGTTAGATCTCTCAGTGGCTTTTGTTACCATTTATTTATTTATTTATAAATCAAATTTATATCACCGCCTAACTCCCCCACAAGGAGGGACTCTGGGCGGTTCACAACCAAACAGTTAAAACCAGTAAAAACATAAATAGTACAACATAATATCTACCATAATATCTTACTGGATTGCCTCCTGGGGTTGGAGATGCTACATTGTGATGGTTCTGTATCTACCTTAGCAGTGGTTCCATTTGAGGGGAAAAGCAGTTGAGCCAGTGAGTGCTGTAATGTGAAGTACTACAGGCTTGGCACTCTCCCTACTACTTTTTAACATCCATATGGAGCTGTTGGTGAAGATCTTCCACCAGCTCAGGTTGAGGTATAATTGGTTTGCTGATAATCCTCAACTGTGCATCATCCCCTCAGGCCAGGCTGTAGATACTGTGACAGTCTTAACTCTGTCTGGAAGCTGAGAGGATCTGGATAGGTAGAAACAAGCTCATACTGAATCCCACCACTGAATGATGTGGTGGCTGCTGATCCAGAGGCCCCCCAGTTCACAACAATTCCACTGTTAGCTCTGGATGAGGTCACCCTTCAGGCAGGGAGGGGCTGCTGAGGGTTCCACCCCTGCATGACTACCAAGAAACATGGGCCCCGAAGCAATCCCTCTCTGGGATCGCCCTTGCGCTCTTGAACTCCTCACCTCTGGAGTCTTGTGTCATTCCTTCTTCATCAACCTTCCATAAACTGGCAAACACAGTTCATGGAGTTGGGGAACTTTTGTTTTGTTTGTAAGCATTGTTTCATTGTCAGTTTTAATGCTTACTTATATTGTGTGCCGTCAGGACTTTAACTGAGCAGGTCACTATAAAAATACAGCAAAATAAATAAATAACATTGGAGACATCATGTACTATTAACCAATACATGCTCTTGGTATTCACACCCGGCAGGGAAGATGGAGCTTCCACTCTTCTCTGTCCACTATAAAAATACCTTGGGCTGCTGGAGGAGGGCTGAGTATCCCATCACTTTCTATACCAGAGAAGGAAGACAGTTTTTCTCCTGCATATTCAGTAGAGGAGGGGCCAAGCAGAGTGTCTCCCCTTTGGAAGTGCGTTCACTCACTTGGATGATACTCCTTGGCACTTAAAGTGACCAGATGAGCAGTCAAAAGCATTGCTATTCATTAACGTTAATATTTATATTCACTTACTATTAAAAATATTAATATTTGTTATTTACTTTTATTACTGGGATAATTTTATTATTGGGTTATATTTGCTTGGTTGTTTTATGATTGTAATAAAAGCTGAACTTCCTCCTAGCATAGTTGTGAGAAAAGGGCACATGGGTATATGTTCTCACACAGGATAGTTACTTAGACTTATTCTGAAATATTTGCAAGGCAAACATAGAGCGATCACTGGTTGGCTCTGATCTTTATTAGGTTCCTAATGCTACATGATAAGACCTCACTGAGAGCAACAGTTATTCATTAGCTTGAATGTGTGTGGGTGTTATTTCCTCATCCATTAAGTTATTATTGTTAGGTTTTAAGTTGCAGGGTAGCAATTCTAGACTGGAAGAAAGCCAGTAACAAATATATCAGTTTAATTTAAGAAACTTATGTTCAATCCTTTGACATACAGCAATGAAACAGATCAAATATAGCCCACATTTCACAATTATTACTATGCCAAATATCAGCAGATAAATTCAATAGTTCAGTCTTACTAATAAAACACAGAACTTGGCACCTATAAAAAGCAGCAAGATTTTTTAAATAGCCCACTTATAAGCATATTATTTGGAATTAGCCTCAGAATTCAGTATCATTTACTCCCATGTGGGTTTAACAACTGGATAAATTAGATTTAACAGATTAATTGTTTATGTTTTAAATGTTTAGCTTATTCTTATCTGAATCCCTACAGAATTATACGGCCAATATTATGAAAGTTTAATTGACAGCAAGTCCCATTATGTTGGTGGGGCTAAATTCCAAGAAAGTGTACTTCCCTCACTGATTACAGTGGAATATATTTCCAAACATGCTTAAGATTAAACAATGTAAACAACCTGTTTTACAATTCTCCTAGCCCTGAAACAGGAGTTTCTGAATGCTCACAGGATCATATTGTGTGACAAAATCTCAGATAACTCCTCTGAAAGTTCATACAACATAATACAGCACATTAAAATTGCACTTCTATAACCACACTACTAAACACCATGGAATTCATTTCCAAGCAAACATGTACAGGCATTTATACTCTTGAAATACTATCAGTGAAGAGTTGGGGCATTTGCAAAGGATTATAAAGGAAGTCAAAAGATTGTTTTCAGGTATCAGTCACTTTGCATACAGCACTGCTATCCTTTGTTATATAACACGATCAGTCAGAAAATTAGTAAAATTGAGGTGCAATGACAAATATTCTGAGTTCTGTTGACTTACCACTATTATCTGTGAAGTACAGCAACTCTGAATCCAAAGAGGGAAAGAGGAGATGTTGGCTTCCAACTGCCGTTTGACCCACATATTCCTGTGAAATAAAAGGATATAAGAAATGCAAGCAAATTTGAAAGAGAGGAAGAGGCAGAGACAGCTGCCCCCCCCCCCCCAATATCTTGCAAACACTCAGTGGATGCGGTTCAATTTTACAAAGAAGCAAAAAACTTTTAACATTATTTAGGAGAACATCCCCGAGTCGGAGATATTCGCTTTGACGTCATTCCTGCGGTTGTAAGGGTCGGGTGGGGTGAGAAAAGCGGGAGGCAGCGCCTTCGGCACAGCTGCCCTGGGCGAACATACATACCTTAAGCAGTATTTCAAAGAAAAGCCAAAACCACAGCCCCGCTAAGCTGTTTGAAGGCATCCTCCCGAACAGTGATGAATTGGAAGCGGTGGGATAAATCGGAGGGAGGGAGGCTGGCTCCTGATTTGGAAAGGGAAGTGGAGCCCTCTTCCAGGGTGGCAAAGACCCGCATCTGAGGGGGCTGTGCAGAGAGGCAGCCTAAAGCGACTTTATGACAGGAATGAACAGATCTCTCTCCCGTTGGCGGCGGTTGCTCCGCGGCGAGGAGAACGCCCAGTGGCTGCTAAAGGGTGCTTGACCAAAAGTGGCGGGGCTGATGGTGGTGGTGGTGGTGGTGGCGGCGGCGGCGGCGGCGGCCGCGACGAGAGCAGCGGGCGTGGAGGGGACAGACGGATCGAGGCTCCTTGGCACGCCAGGTGTATCTCTCCATGCCCGCCGCCCCATGCGAGCTCCTGCAAAGACCTCCGCTGGCGGCGCGGGTGGGGGGAGCCAGCCGGCCCCGGCTGAATGACAGCCAGTTCGGCCCCGCCTTCCCGCACCTGCAGCTGCCGCGAAAAACGCGCCGCTGGGATGGAGAGGTGGGAAGGGGGCGGGGCTTTGCGCTCGCCGTCCGTCTAGCTCGCCTTTGTCCTGCTGAGGCGGGCAGGTATGCGAAAGGACGGGAGAGAGGGGAGTTTCGGACCCCAGGGCTCGCTAGACGCTTTACATGGAGAGCGCTTTCGAGCAGGTGCAGAGGGCATATGTCTGCTTATGCCTTAGAAAGAGCTGATCTCCACCTGAAGCAGAAAGAGGTGGCAGGTTCCTAAACTTGAACTCTACCATTGCTGGATGCAAGTGTGTATGGGGTAGGATGGGGGGTCGGGGGGAGAGGAATTTCTTTTTTTTAAAAAAATATCCCCTGGTTAAAAATAGTAATAAGACTAGCACAGGAGGAAGCAAGCCAGGGTGAAGTAATTCTGTACTTGATGTTTTCATTGAGCAGGACTATTCAGAAGTGCTTCAATCTATCACCTCAAAACTTTTTTCAATCTCAGCTTGATCTATGGATAAGATAAAGTCCCAGTCTTTGAGAATTGGGCAACATACAAGTTTAATTAATTAATTAATAATAGAGCTCAATTCCTTCCTGGTGAATTCATGTAGGGCCTCATCCTGGCAGCCATTTTAATATGCTTCCATCCCATCTGGGAGGGAGCACAAAAAATATGCCAGTATAATTTGCTCACAGCTAAACTCCAATCTGCCTCATATGACGTCCCTCTCTGTGTGTGCATGAATATGAGCAAGATGGCAGAAGTGGCATCATGATGCAGGCCCCAGCCTTTCCATATGTGTGTTGATGTTGCATGCATGTTCAAAAGGAGCATGTCTGCCATCTAACCCCACCTCCCAGATGCCACTGCTCCCTCAGTAACAAGGCAATAGAGCGCTGCAACATTAATGTGGGCCAAGTTAAGAAAAGCAGTTGCTGGATTTCCTGCCAGTAGGAAAAAGATCCACCAATCTTTCTACCTAACATGCAGATGTGCTGGTGTAAAATACGAGTTTGGGCAGAAGTCTAGACCCATGGATCTCTCCTGCTTTGCCAGGAAGCCCCCCACTCATCCCACAGATCAGGGGCTAAGGCACCCACTCATCCTGTAGATTATCTGCAAATTGCCTCCCTTGCTTGATATCTCTCTCGATCTCTATCTCTCTTTCCTGCTTGATCTATCATGATTGCTCTCTTTTACACTTTCTCATTGGCTTGTCCTCGCTCATTCTCTCAAAAATGGCTGATGGGGAGACTCTTGATAGGCACTGGAGGGTAGACTCCCTGCCTCTTCTGTCTTCTCCCCAGCCTCATCCTTGTAATTTGTCCTTTCTGCCCCCCCTGTTGCCAGAACAGCAGTCAGCAGCAGCACTCCTTTTATAAAAGGGTTTTGAAAAGAGGGAAGGTTTGGATTATTCTAGGTTCATGAATGTATACTATAACCAGCAAGGTTTTTGACAGAAGCATTTAACAAATGTGAGGAAGTAATTCTGCACAGGGCATCATTCTTTCTTTCAAAAGATTAAACTCCACAGGCTGGGGCTGAAATGTGTGAGTGCCTATGCTGCAGCTGAAAGCAGCCACAGAAGCTGGGCAGATCCCAGTGGATGATTGCATCATTACCATGGTCACCACCAACACATTGGAAAGTGAGCATACAGCAAAGCTTGTGTCTGGATAGAAAATGCCACTCTGACATTTGATCAGCCACATATAGAATTAGGCAGCATCATCTATGGATATGAGACAATGACTACATCATGAACACATGTCTTTAAAGAATGGTTAGCCACACACGTCAAGTGTGGGCAAGCTCCTTTCAAGATCAGCAAATATTTGATAAATGCTGCCAAGTTCTCTGACCACTGGTACCATTTATTTATTTATTCAACAATAGAGTTTTAAAAATGGCCTTCAGTTATAGCCCTCTCTCTCTATAAAAATTAATTCAGATTTTGTAATTTATGAATTTATTATCCCCCCCCCCCACACACACACACTTATGCTGAAATAATTGTCTTTTCTTCAGCAGAGGATGTGGAGATCCTTGTCTGCATGCAAACTGTGGCTCTGCAACTAGAAGTTGTAGACCAGTGTTTCTCAACCTTGTCCACCCATCTTCAAGTGGCCAAGGTTGAGAAACACTGTTGTAGACTAAAGTAGCAAACACAGTGGCTCCTGAAAGTAACTGAAGAGAATCTCTCTGAACATCTACCTCTTCCTAGGACCAGACACTGGGAAATATTGACCACAAGCCTCCCTCCCAGATTGTCCATGGAAGAGGTTTCTGTAAGTGACCAGTCTATCTCCCCAGGACTTTCTGTAAGTCTAACTTCCTCATACACAGTGCTTCCAATACGTTGAGATAAGTGGGGGAAACTACAATAAAGTGCATTAACATACTTGGAAAGGAATACACCAGTGCTTTGCAATGGGTTTTTGGGGTCAGTCTGATTTAGTATGACCCAGATTTGAGAATTTATTGTAACTGCAGCTGGAACTGGAATTGTGTCTAGTTTTACCACCTGTCCTATCCCACTTCAAAGTCCTAAGTGAGGCTTATTTCCAAAAGCACATTAAAGAATCTGCATTTCGCTTGCCTGCAACATTTGCTCCAGTGAATGGCATATGAGTACTGCCTATTTGGGGTTTTCTTCCCTCCTGCTTTTTTTTTTTTAAAGAAGTTTTTGATGGTTCTTTAAAAATTCCTGATTCAGCCACCTGTTAATTCTCTAGATAGTAGTTTAAAAAAACGTTTAGATATAGGAGAAACCTTGATGCTAACGACTATGGAACTCCCTGTTTGCTAGCCGGCTAAACCAAAAACACGAGAGTGAAAAATTGGCAAGCTGAAGAGCATGACACAGTTTTCAGTGCTGTGACAAATTACGTGGTATTTGGCTGCTTGTAGGAGTGAGAGCTCACCCTGAAGAGGGAGCTGGGAACTGTACAGACCCATATAGCTGACTCAGCATTGGAATTGCTCTACAGTAGCCTGCCTTCTCCAAACTCACACTACAGCATTAAACTCCTTTTTATACTTACAGCTACAGAACTATTTATTTTCTCCATGCCTTCAGCGGAGGGTACAGAAAATGCAAACTGAAATAATCAAACAGTCATATAACTCTAAGGCTGGAAACCAGATGAAAACCAGGAAAACATTACCCTTCCCTGGGTTACATCACAACTCTTCTATTGCAATTCGCATTTGGAAGATCTGATTGTTACAAAATGTGGCAGCTCCGCTTGTAACCATCGCACATCTTGTGATTGTATCATGTGTAAAGTTCTGCAAAAATTATCAGTTCCTTTCTAGGCTCTCTGTTGATGTTAACACTTGAAGACCTAAACCAGGAGTAAGCAATTCTTGAAATTAATTCCCAATTTGTGGAGTTTTATAGAAATTATATTTTGTAAATATACAGTCATATGGATGTTTTTATAAAAGTAGAATAAATCTTTTGGCAGTCTTGATTGCCCATTTTAGGGATTTTGCTTGCATCTTTGACCTTACAGGAAATATTTCATTAAATTAAAACAATGAAATCTAGAAAACCTGCTGTTCCCCCCCCCACCCCCCAACTTAGATGGGATACCTAAAGTGGTACAAAAAATTAAGATGATCTTAGCTCCTATTTTGTTAGAGATTTAAAATAGATTGTTTGAAAAATGGTTATTCTGAAAGCAGGAATGAACTGTGCAAGTTATTGTCCAATATCTGTTAGACATTGATACTAAGAGTTTAATAGTCACTTTGTCATGAAGGCTGCATAAGCTATTACGTTCATTTATTCATCCATCCATCCACAATCTGGTTTTATGATAGGGTGTCAAGTCTCTACTAATAATTAGCATTGTATGTTAATAAAAATAAAATGGCTAGTTTGGCATCATTCAATGTGAAAAAAGCATCTGATATGGTGCAAATTACATTTTTGGAGCAAGAAATGGATTTTCTCTATTTATTTCATGGATAAAAATTTGCTATTTCAATTCCTCTTCTTGGGTAATTACTAAAGGGATTATCTCCTCTGTAATCAAAATGAGACAGGGAATGCATCAAGGAGGATCTATAATATTTAATTTGAGGTTGGGAGTTTGGCAAGTTTAATAAGACTGTCTACAGATATTGAGGGAGTACATGTTTAGTGGAAATTATTATTTCAAACTGTATTACCTTGATAAAAGGGGTATCAAGTGATGAATGAAAACACCATGAGTTTGTGAGGAAGAATAAATATGGTGAAAATAAATATGGCTTCAAAATGGATACATTATTTTGAGAACTATACCTATGTTGGTTCCCCTTAAACATTTTAACCAAATTGATAAGCTAATTGTATTTTTTAAAATTGAAAGTAACAAATATCTTGGATTTTTCATTTCAGTGAATAGCTTTCATGTAATAGTAGTGGTGTTAGTTTTCCTGATTTTAAAGTATAGCATTGTACAATGCTGTTAACTTCAATAACATATTGGAATGAAATTGATATTAAATATATATTACTGTGGGTCTAATTTGAGAGTTACATTTTACATCGTTGAAACTCTGGCAAGGCTAGGTTCCAATGATAATAAGAATTCCAAGAATTTTCCAGCCTTTAAGGTGGTTTGACATATTTGGGCTTTACTGGAAAAGAAATTAAAATTTGATATTAATTCTCATGAGAAAATGCCACCTTGGAATAATTTAAAAATAGAAATAAAAGTTTTTTTAAAAACAAACAAAAAGAAAACATGGGTTGAGAATGAGATAGTTACTCTTAATTAATAAGTACTGAGACTACTAAAACCTTTGAAAAATTGCAAAAGGAATATACTTTTCCAAAAATAGCTAATAGCAATATATCTGATAAGTTATTTGAAAATGTTGCTTGGTCCAGATGCTATATCAGACTCTGAAACTTGAGTGTATTTGAGAAGGTTTTTGTAGAAGCTAAATTTACAGTTCAGTATTATCTATCTATCTATCTGTCTATCTATCTGTCTGTCTAATACGCAAAGAATTTGGAATAGAGAATTGTTATATCCTATATTACAAAAGTAATGTTCTCAAGTTGTAATAAACATTGACTGCAGTTCTTGGGATTAAAAAATCAGGTTAATGAAATAAAAAAATTGTCTGAGTATATTGGACTTTTAAAATAGATATTCAAAAATGGCTGGATCTTTCCTATGTTGGAGTTGTATCAAATCTAAAAGGACATTAATGCATATTCTTTGGTCATTTTTATGGGTAATTCTTTTTGGGTTAGTTATTAATACAATGGTGAACCATGTTCTTGGGAGGAATGTAAAGTTTAAAAATATTAATGTGTTGTTAAATTAGATTCTCCAGATCTGAACTTTGTCAATCAAACACTTTGGATATATCCATGGATCCCTTCAGGTTTAATCTGGTCGTTTTGATTAAATAATGGCATCTGTTGGGACCTAGGAAGCATGCCTTCTCTATTGTAGCATCTGCCCTCTGGAACAGCATCCTTTCAGAGGGTACAGTTCTTGTCCTGATGCTGTTCAGAAAGTCATTGAAAACTCAGCTGTCCTCCCAAGCTTTGAGGCAGGCTGGTGGTTGAGCCCCTGTGGGAAGTTTTGTTTGTTATAGAAAATTTCTGTTCTGTATGCATATGATGTTTCTTTTATTGTTCCTGCTTTTGTGTGTGTGTGTTCCTCCATTTTTTTTCTCATTCAAAGGTTTTTCCTGTTTAGCCCCCCCCCCCCCCAATATTTGGCTTTTGTATGGTTATAATAAAAATTATAATAAAAAAGGAGTAAGCAATTTTGAGGGGGAGCAGAAGGCCCTCTTGGAATGTTGAGAGGATTTCACAGAGGCTCTTGCAGAATGGCTGGGATAGAGAAGAGCCTTCCTGGGCTACCATATTTGGACTGAAAAAAATCTAGGCCGCTGCATGGCAGCAAAGGGTTAGAGGGTTTTGTTTGCTGCCATCTAGTGGTCTCTCAGCATCATAGATCCTCATTACGAGTCCATACTCGGATCTCTGGATTAAAATTAAATCCTACTGCTTGGACTGGATTGCAAAATTGGGTGACTATTTTTCTTTCACAAAAGCTGCTAAGAAGCAACTGCATCTTGTAAGCCAGTAACTTCATTTCCCTCATCATATATTGCTGCTCCTAATCCACTAACATTATAATACCAGTCACCTGGAAAATGCCCAGTGACAGAGAAGATGTATAGCATTTGTAATTATGTGTTGGTTAGAGAAGCATGAGATTTCACAATGCATAAATGGTTAAGAACGTGGGCTTGGGAAAGTGTAGGGTGCTTGTGGCTAGAGGCATCTTGAGTAGCAAACTTCGACAGACTGTTCCTCCACTGATTTATCTTATACTTGTTTGAGGCCAGTTAAGCTAGTAATCTCGACTATATTTTGAAGTAAGGCTATGCCTACTCTGAAAATAATTTTTTTAAAAAGTGTTTCATATTTCATGTAATTATAGCACCTCTCAGCTATTCATTAAGGTATGTACACCTTTTTCTGGCTTCAGGGCCTGAAGAAGGTTGTTTAGAAAAACAATTTGATGAGGAACAGTCACCATTTTTCATCACACAGCTATGCACAAATGTCTAGAACCAATGTGCCAATTTCTGAACTCAGTTACACATTTGCTCCACTGAACTCATCTTGCAGCTGCTTCATTTCTCAGATGTTAATACCCCCCCCCCCCATTCCTTGTGCAGTGGACAAATTGTTCTATTCATTAGATAAGAAACAAGCTATAACAATATCAGCCAACATCAGCAAAACAGATCACTATCTCCCAGGATTTCTGCAAAGGCCAGGTGTAGCAGACCGGTTGTGATAGCCATGGGAACTTTATAATCTTATCATTATGTGTAACTGATCTCACCACTCCCAACTCTCTGTGTGGTCTTGTACTTAAATCAGGGGCTGAAGACAGGGAGTTCCCCATTTATCTTTAAGGAAAGTCTGAACATTGGGTAACATCTGCAGCTGATATATGGTTACTCAAGCAGCTTGTTCTGTGAAGGGAATTGTTCAGTATTGGTAGGCTGAATTCAGAAGAGAAAATGAGTTTTATTTCCCATTCCCTATGGAAGGAAAAGCTATAACCATTTCTCATATAATTAGTTTTATTGCTAGAAAGAGACTAGACTTGTGCCCCCTGCAATGTTACAATGTAGTGTAGTCCCCAAGATGATGCCCTCCAGATGTGTTGGGCTACAACTGCACAAATTCCCTTTGACTATCCTGGTTTTGTGGCATGGGAATATAGTTCCTTTTGTCCTTCCCAGCAAGTCTAAAATAACACACAAAGCTACAGTGTTCCAGTGACAGAGAAAGGCTTTGTTGATGTGGAACCCCAATGTTTTGGCATGACTGATGGTGTGATAGCATGATAAGATATTATGTTATGACAATTCCCAAGTTTAAATTGGGAAACCAAGTAGTGCATCACTGTGAGTATGCATAACTATGAAAAGCAGAACTTCAGTAACACTTCCCTACTCTCTTGGTTAGGTACATTGCAGGCCAGCTCTGTGTAAAGGTAGGTATGCCTAAACTGAGTGAAATAAACAGGTTTCCAGATAATACCATTTTATAGTCATGTACCTTTTCAAATTGATCACGTTTCAGAATAGTTCTAGATGTCTTTTCTCGCTCAATCATGGCACTTATGATCAGGGTCTTCCTGCAGGCTTTAAGTAGATTCATGTGTGGTCCCACTGTGCCTCAGAAATGCTGCCATGCATCTGATTTGTTCCTCCCAGCATGGCTGCTTTTAATGTGTGTTTTCAACAAACTGTTTAACCCCCTATAAGCCACCCAGAGTTGCTGATGCGTGGGCAGCCAGTGAGAGGGAAGTCATATGTTTTTGCATTTATATATGAACAATATAGTAAATACTGAGTCACTTTTGTGAGATAAGCAGCAATAGGAATCATTTAAATAAAAATAAATAAATAGGAATTAGTGCTATATGTTTGGATCTTTCCATATAAACAAAATGCTGCAGCACTCATTTTCCTTCTCCTGTTAAAAGAAATCTGGTCAGCTAATTAGTTTTTACTACTTCATCAATGGTGAAAAAGCAGTTAAGAGCCATTCAAAGAAGTTGCATTGTTTGAAAGAAAACTCCCAGCCCCATCTCTCCTCTACTCAAGGTAGAACACACTGAAAACCATCCTGTTTTGAACCCAGTAGCCATATCTACATTTTAAAAATTTGCTTATGACAATCATAAAAAGAAATTCTTTTCCCACTGATAACAAGTGAATTTACAAGTTACATGTTAGGGTTCCTCTTGTTATAAACTCATTATTAAACAGTGTCATGATTATTGCCTTCCTTTTGCTCTCCGCAGCTTATATTTGGACTGGAGGCACAAGTTCCTATTGTGATTATTCCTCAGGAGTATGAATATTTCTGACAGTACATTTACTATATAATCTTTCCCAGGCTTGTTTCTCTTGAAGAAATTAGCTGTGGGTAAGGCAGCAAAGTTGATTAGAGCTGTGGTTTGTAGGAGTAAGGTTTATGACCCTCTTCTGACTTATTTTCTGTATGAAAATTATCTACCAAGCTCTTTTTTCACTTCAGTGTGCCTTTTATTTTGTTTTATTTTATTAGCATGCTTGAGGCAAAGACAAAAATTGCAGGCAGTAATTTTTGGTAGGAAATGGCAGTGGAATGCCTGCTTATCTGATCCTAAATTCCTGAACTCTGCAGAGAATTCTAAGGCAGGATCTAGGACACACACGTTTACCTCCACATAAACATGGAGATGTTCACACAAATGCCTAATCAATTCACTGTTTGGGTTTGCAAAAAACACAGAAACACCCCCCCCCCCACACACACACACACACACAAAACCCCAGATTGGCTAGTTTCACGCATGTTAAAACACATATACACAACACCCTAACTAAAGGATAACACTCATTAAATTTAGCATGTTGGGTGACATCTGCTATTTGTGTTGATCAAGCACATTGTGTGAGCACACTCTGAGTGTATGTACGCTCCAATATATCCACCCTGCAACATATGCAGAGAAAAAAATGTTGGCAGTGAGCAAGCTGTATATCAAGGACGTTTATTGTCTATACCTGACCTTTTCACTGAACATTCTCTAATCAGTTTTTAAGGAACTTTCTTTTGCGGTTTTTAGCTTTGAAAGAAAACAAAACAAATTTAAAAGCACACTAATTGGTGGGTCCTCATGTTTTCCACTTACTCTGTAACACAATTTATTCAAAATAAAACTTGACTTGTCAACCACCTTGGGAATAATTATGTTCCCACTGCAATCACACTTTTCAG
Organism: Python bivittatus; assembly: GCF_059951505.1. NCBI lineage: Eukaryota > Metazoa > Chordata > Lepidosauria > Squamata > Pythonidae > Python > Python bivittatus. The sequence goes on along the minus strand of NW_028277124.1, from coordinate 4,752,922 downwards.
GGCCAAAGTACTAAGCCTAATATTTATGTCACATAAATTTGTGCCTATAAAGTTGTAAAAATTTGGAAGTAATTCAATCCAAGTTTTAAGAGCAATGTTTCATGTCCCTTGCTGCATTTCAAATGCAGGCTTAAGGCTGGAGCTATGTTGTGTATCAATAAGAGCCTGCATGGGGATTTTCCAACTGAATTACTAGTTAAGATTATTTATTTGGGATTGGTTTCTACCCCAGTTAATCCTTGTCTATGAATTTGACTCATGGAAAAAAAAAGCATAGTTTCATACTTGACCTATTGGAAATTTTCAATTCAATCACTGATAACACTAAAATCTGAGAGGGCCTTGTAAGAGATTAAGCAATGTATCTTGGATCTAGACTTACAGAAGAACAGGAACAGGATTTCTGACCACTGTAATATTGGCCTTTGGAACAGGCCTTTGTTTACTCTTTAAGTATTTATATAACATTATCTCGATTCCTAACAGAAGAGCTTATACTGTTGCCAGGCTTAATGCTTTTCCGTCAAGGGACCAGAAGAAAGATGTAGCAACATTTCCTTCCAGAAACAAAGCTGTTCTTGGGTGGAGGGTGGGACTGAATTAGCATCACATATACTGCTGAGCTGTCCATTGTACCATTCATGGTGCTCTGAACTGATATAATTCTTTGTAAATTTCTCCAACTGTACCATGAAAGTAAATACATTTTTTTCAGGTGGTTCACAAATCCTCAAAAAATCTAAAAAAGGTGATTTATTGATTGATTGATTGATTAGTTGACAAGTCATTGTCAACACTTAGTGACCACATTGATAGATTTTGTCCATGATGATCAGTTCCTAACCTGGTCTTTCATGGCTTCCAACAGTGCACTTGTCACCACTGTAACTGAGTCCATCCACTTTGCTGCTGGTCGTCCTCTTTCCTTCCACCTTTCCCAGCATTAGAGCCTTCTTCAGAGAGCTAGGTCTTTGCATAATGTGTCCAAAGTAGGATAATTTGAACCTGATCATTTGTGGCTAGAGTGAGAACTCTGAGTTGATTTGTTTGATGATCTATTGGTTTGTTTTCTTAGCTGTCCACAGTATTCTCAGGAGTCTTCTCCAACACCAGAGTTTGAAACCATGAATACTCTTCCTATCCTGCTTCTTCAAAGTCTAATACTATTCAGTCACAATTGCTTGTAAGGACATTTAGGGTATAATTAAGTTCTGATTCTTCCATGTCAAAAGACAGGTATATTTGCTCTTAATATTTTAGTTTATTACCTGTTCGTTGTTTGATGTTTTGTACAAATTTTTAGTCTATATGATCATGAATAAAATTTGATCCTTGATCCACACAGCTCTGTAATTAATCTGTGCAGTGGAAAAAATGGTGTGGGTGAGAGTTATATTTCAAAGACATTTATTGTCCATCACTGACCTTTTCACTGAGAGTTCTCTAATCAGTTTTTAAGGAACTGTCTTTTGAAGTGTCTAGCTGATTTTTTTAAAGAAACCAAAACAGAATTAAAAGATCACTAATTGGTGCTTCTTCATATTTTATACTTACTGTGTAAGATAGCTTATTTAAAACAAACCCTGAGAAACAAGCCATGGAGTGGCGGAAAAGACAAAGACATTGCAATTGTCAAAAAGTAAGGCATTTGCAGACTGGTTTTAAAGAAGAGGCTGGAATTCCATCTATGTGGAAAGTTCTCCTTTCAGTTCAAATCATGGTGACTAGATGAAAACGTTCTTGTAGTTATAGTGGCTTGCCATTAACTTCTTCCATGATTTTTTTTTTTCCAACTTCCCAATCTAGCCTATATCACTGGTATTTTCTGGTGGTCTCCCATCTTGTCCTCTTCTGATGCTGCTACAAGTATTGGGTTATTGGCTTAGCCCACAGAGTTTAAAGTACACTACACTGGGTCACCCAACACGTTCAAAGGATTGGTCGCCTCTCTTTTACTCCACTCCAAGTTACTTCTTTTGATTCATGGGAACTTGAACATGTCACATATGTGCCTATATGCAGCAGTGGTGCTAGATTTTGGCCATCAGGCATCAGTCCAGGGCTCCCAAATACAGGGCCATACTCAAAACAAAACAACAGAACTCCTGTTTTGTTCTCTCAGTGGCATCCATAACAAGGCATTATCATTTCAAAAGGAAAACACATGAATCATGACATTATCATGCAAATGACACAATTGTGTAATTACATCCTGACATTGGACACATGTACATGAGTCATATCATTTGCCCCCTTTGCCCCCCCCCCCCAGCAGATGTCTGTGCTTCTTCTTTCCCCTCGACACCCTTTGGAGAAATGAAGGTGCTGTGTAGCACCAACCCCATTTTTAAAAAGTTGTAAGAAACAGAAAGAAATGAGCTTGTACCACTACCTAGTAAGGCAGGATGGGAGGAGAAGCTGAAAGGTAGAATAAGCAATAGGGGAGAGAAGGAGAAAAAGCAACAGGAGTGACAGAGGGAGAAACCGAGGGGCTGGAGTGCCCAGAAGGGTATGTGATCCATCAAGAAGACATCTAGCCCAGACCCCCTGGCTGCCTGACCACATCTACTTACCTGTACCTGACTGCTTCCTTTAGCCAGAAGAGGTGAACAATCTGCCTTTTACCCCTGTTCACCTGGAAACTTGTGTACTGACACTTTGGTCAAGTCCATTATTTTCCCAAGGCAACCAGTAACTCTTCTGGGAGAAATTCATAATGACACTGCATGGGCTTACTTCATGTACATGTTAGAATTGACACACATAAGTGTCAGTAAGGTAGCAGACAACAGGTACCACCCTGGCAGATGGTGAAACTGCTCTGGGAAATGTCCAGCTATGCATCCCCATTCCACTAGGACAGTGGAAAGTGTCAATACTTAGCTGCCTATAAATAAATGTTCTTGGGGATCCTATAAAACAAAAGGAACAGTATAGTGAAAGAGAAAGAAAGAAAGAATAATAATGGCATTTAATTAATATTTCACAAGAAACTCTCATATGGAAATTGTATTCTTTTCCCTAGATAAGATTACTAAAATCCAGAAAGATTAAATTAGTTTAGCTTAGTTCTTTTTTTTAAGGGAAAAAAAAAAAGATTATTCCTTTAGTCATGTATTGTCATTACATGCATGGGAGTATTCTGATTTTTTTTTAACATTTCAGTTGCATTATGAATATCCTAAATTTTAAATTGAATTGTATAATCTACATCTAATACAATCTATACAATAATAGTTTTTCCATTGACAAGAACAACTATTAAAAACCACAGCATTTCCTTGGGGACTTGTTTCCCAGGCTTCAGTTTACAACTTTTTCAGACCAACTAAACATTCTATTTTAAACTTTTTTTCTCAGAATAAAATAATGAATTTGACAGGGAACCTATGCAACTATGCTGTGCTGTACAAGTCGCTGGGATAATTTTTATGTCTTTTGTTTTCTTACTTGCTCAGAACTTATTTTTAGCATACTTCCAGCGCTTACTTCTTTGCAAAAAATAAAACAACAGGAAATGCCTTAAATAATAAATGTGTATATTCATTATTAAGGGTTCAATTCCATCAAAAACTGAATATATTTCGGGTCAGTTGATTTAAATCAAAGAGTTTAGCACATGCTTGAAGCGATTATATTTAAATCAGTTTGGTTGCATCATTGTATTCTTTTCTGCAGTTAGGATATATAAATGTTTAAACTTGACAATGATAATGCCATTTATATCATTATTATATATTGTTACAATAATTACATTACAGTCTGTTTTAAACAAATTTATTATAATTACTTACAAATTTATTACCTCATTAAAATGCTTTTAATAGGTAAATAAAAGAGGAAACAGACTAATATATCACTAGATAACAAAATATCTATCTATCTATCATCTATCTATCTACAGTATCTGTTTCTCTTTCATATGCATGGATTACAGAAACGTTCAGCAGGAAGACTTTCTGTAGATCTGTAGCATACTGTATATCTGCTTGGCACTTGAGGTAAGAATCCATTGGGTTCTAACAAATGTAATAACATGAGAGATACTTGGAATGAGAAATCCCAAGATGATAGCAAGACAGCCCACAATTACAGTGTACCGTGGGAGGGATATTCTTGTTGCTTCTGTATGATGGAGAGCATCTGCAATTCCCTGCTCTGTTCTGGGAATGAAAGGCAGTAGGTCCAATCAGTATGAATGCATTTGAGGGACTAGGTCTGGGAAATGTGACCGTCTACATGATGATGATGAATGCTTGAATAGGGCTAAAGTAAAGGAAATTATATCCCTAATAGGTAGGTTGGCAGACAAAACACCTCCTCTCCTATTTCAGATGAATGATCTACCATATATTTTTCACATCTCTGGAGGCCCTGGAACATAAAAAATAAGTAGCAAAATGTGGGAACATCCTCTGGTTGACCTATGCCTTTGCCCTGAATTCCTGAGGCCACTGTTCTATCATTACAGTGTAGGTCTTCAGCTATTCAAGATGGACCTACAACTAGTCTTATATCAGTCAGGCACCTTCTGTAACAGAATCTGCCAGCACTCTGAATGAAATAAAAATTTTTGGTAGCTGTCACTCTAGGGAGTCTGTTTTAGAAAATATAGATAACATTCTTAGCAAAACAAAGAATGACAGAGAAAAAATAAGCAATGTTTCATATTGCGTTTTCATTACATATAGAAAACTGCCTTCTTCTAGTAAACTGGGACTAAACTGGCTGGTGTGGGTCTTCCGGGCTGTGTGGCCGTGTTCTGGAAGTTTTGTTTCCTAACGTTTTGCCAGCACCTGTGACCGGCATCTTCAGAGGGCAGGAGCACAGACAGGAGCAGTTCTCACCCTGGGCACAGAGAGAACTACTCCTGTCTGTGCTCCTGCCCTCTGAAGATGCCGGTCACAGGTGCTGGCGAAACATTAGGAAACAAAACTTCCAGAACACGGCCACACAGCCCGGAAGACCCACACCAGCCATCGTATGCCGGCCGTGAAAGCCTTTGGCAATACATGGGACTAAACTCTTAGACATTTGCTTGCTGCTGAGGAGATGCGTCATGTAGTTTTCCTACAGAAACATAAGGATAAAAATGATGTCTTACGTATAAAATGATATTTGGTGTTAGAGAATCAACAAACTTATCTGAACTTTGATTTTCTTAAAATATTTCTTTGGTTATCAAAGGATAATCATGAATAACAACTGTGACACTGAAATAATATACTTAGAGCAAGTCTTGCCAAGTTTTAATTGTTCAGGAATTTTTTTTCCCCTAGACCAGCCATTTTTTGCTTATATCAGATTGCTGTTTCTATTCTGTTGTTTTAGAGCTAGTGTGGGATAAGAGGATAGGGTGATTTTTTTCTGAAATAAAATGGCCTGAACCAGTTCAGTTCAGAAATTTCTTGGCTATCTGAATAATCAGTACCAAGTTTGTTGAAATAATAAAATGTGTGGCTACAATGTACTCCTTAGAGGAAAATATATTCTTAAATATCATATTAAAGCAGTATGGCAAGTTTACATTCTGATTGCCTAGCAGTCAGTAGGCAGAGTGTTTATTTTGGAAAGTTGCACCCAAACATTCTTTGTCTCATGATTTGGAGGTAGTTCCAAAATAGATGCCAGATTGATAACTATATGACAAAAGGACAAGAAAAAAAAATAGACAGATATTGTTTCATCTTTCTAGTGTAGCCTATGTAAGTTACACATATTACTATTCTGTTTATTTATTTAGCTCTTAATATGTCTATTTATTATATTAGAATATTATATATATATATATATATATATATATATATATATATATAAATTATATAAATTATAAAAGGTATTGCTTCCAGCAAAGGTGGGCATCCAAAGGAAATTAAACCTCTGGCTCTCCATGAAATGTCTCTCTACACAAAGAACACACAGTGGTATTCTGAACCATACCATATTGCTGCTGCTACTGCTGCTGGGCTAACACAGGGAAGATATGAGTGAGGTTTTGATCCCTGTTTTGTGGTAGTTTGGGAATAAAGTATTTGTAAATTGGTAAAAGTCTACCCTTCCAAAGAGCTGATGGATTCTTGGATGACCTCTGGTTCTGACACCAAGACTACTTAATAGCTGGCACTGGGAGATTTGTCAAGATCTGGCTGGTCAATAGTGATGTTTGCCAAGTGTAACAAAAGTATGAGTTTGCATTAATACATGGAAATAAGTCTTTACAAGACAAAGTCTTTTAAAACACAGTGTGTGGCATCTGAAAAAGGCTATCCACTGAAGTGTCCAAAAACATGTCACTATTAGGTACCATGTTGCCAGGCATCCTTGAAAAGCAGCTCTGAAAATTGACAATATTGGTGTTCCCCAAATCAACACTGTTTGCTGTCTGAGGCAGTTTTACCAGGCTGGGTTTGTGAACAACAGCCCAATTCATGCATTTACCCAGAGCCAATTATCTCATTATCTCATTTGTGTGTATGATGTAGAAAAAAGTCTATACACAACTAAGTCTCTCTGTTTTGCCCACATTGCAGTGTAAGGGAAGGACAGCCCATGTAGAAGGTGGTGATATATACTGAAGCATAGTTTATATGATTCTTCTCCCTCAAATTAAGTGGGGGTTACACAAATTTGGCTTTTGTATATGTGTGTTGGGATGGACTACTTGCCTCATGGATTGTTATTTGTGGTGAAGAAAACAATATAAAGCCAATGTAAATTTTAGCAACAGAACCACCCAAAAATTCATAGTAAGGTTCACAAAAGTTTAGCTGGGAGCAGCAAAGAGCAAGGTAAATTGTGGGTTCTACTTCATCAGCTTTCACAGGAGACCAGCCCCATCAATCACCTCCTCTCAGTAATTTTTAAACGTTGAATTTGCTTGTTTTTCTCTCTTTTCATCCCTGTTTCCTTCTCCCCATTTTTGAAAGACTTTTTGTGGTCATTAACCAGCACAAAGGAAATCAATATGCAAATATCTGAAGCTGAATTGACAATATCAGAATAGTTAGGAGAAATGCATACAAAGAATTTTTACTAAAAACAATATTAAAAACAAAGAATGCTAAAATGCTTGCTCTAATATGCTGTGAAAGAGAAAAGGGATTAAGATTAACAATCAGTGTAGTATAAATTTTAAAATAGTAGCCTAAAATTCAAGCATATATTGATAAATAAAGCAATGAAATTATCCAGAAGGGATTTGAGGATTATAAACTTCACTTGTCCAACCTGAGAAGAATGTAGTAACTGAGATGGCAGGTACACCCCAAGACATAAACACCTTCAAAGGGTTAATAAGTGGCCAAGAATTAATGCTGAGGCTGGGCCATTTTGGCTCTCCATAAATAGACAGGTTCAGTTGCTCTTAATTATCCTTTGCCTGATTCTGCCTGGTTCCCCCTTTTTGCTATGGGTTTCAATTGTAATCCTTCAGACAGGGTTCATCATTATGGATCTTCTGACAGCTGCTCTTGTAGCCATTTTGGCTCAAGGGTGTGATCTTTAAAGCATCCTGGAAACAAACAATATCTTTATACAGTAATTTCCCAACTCTCACAGTTCCTTGTCTCTCATTCATAACAACCCAACTTCATATTAAATGAAATCTAAGCCATTATTACTCAGTGCCTTTTGGGATTGTTTGTGAAAACATTGAAAAGGAGCACATGATAAAGGAAAATCTTTGTTGGCAATTCTTAGGAGAACTCTTTTATTTGGAAATATTTGTATCATACCTGGGAACTGAAGGCTCTCAGAAGGTTGCTAGGTCTGGGATTTATTTCGTAGATTCCCTAATATCCTACTGCTTGTGCTATTTGAGTAGTATCAATCCTTCAGGGTTTTTTAAAAAAATCATTTTCTATCTATGATGACAATCAGTTCTATTTCTGAAAGTATACTTAATGAAATCTGAGTCTGGCATTTGTTTCATGAAGACACCCAACTTGCCTTCCTAGGGGCAAAAGTTCATCGTACTTATTGCTGATCTCCCTTGGGTTATCCCTACTCATATTTTCAAGCATTTGTGCCATTGTCAGTTTCATAACAAAGATCCTATAAATACGCAATCTTGGCTGTTGCTAAACCTCTTTAGTTGGAGTGCAAAGAATTTAACCTCCTTTCTAGGCTCCATCTACTGAAAGAAGGGCAGTGTAAGACCCTTCTTATGAATCCCTAAATTAGGTCAATACTTCAGATGCACAAGATAAGGCAACTATTACCAGCTTTACACTTCCCAACACTCCTTCCTTCCTAATACAGATCCTATCCGTCCTTCCAGAGATCTAATCCCTAATCTCACTGTTTCCCCCTCTTGCTAGTGCCTGATCTCATGCCGTTCCTTCTCCATTTCCAGAAGTACACTGAACAAGAAACAAGTACTGTAATGATTTCTGTTCTGAAAGTGCTAGGGGAATGTTTGCATGCAGTTAAAGAACAGAATTGTTCTTTACAACAGTACCATTATTGAAGATTAAACTGCCATCCAGAAGTGTCAAGAAAAGAAAACAATGAACTATGTCATCAGAGAGAAATATAGTAAGGAATTTCTTTGCATAAAAAAAAGACGGGCAGACTTTAAAGAATACTGCAGTCTTTGGAAGTAAACTAAGGATCACTCTATCAAATGAACACTGACATTCTATATGTACTTATTTAGAAGTGAAGCCCCCTGAGTACAGCAGGGATAATGAAAGGAAAATGGGCCTAGGACTGTAACTGCATGCTTCTTGCAACTTAGTGTTGTCCCAAACTGACTGTGAATACAAATACTTGAATACTTTTTGCATTTTTCGAATCAAAGAGGTCTCTTTGAAAGGAGTGATTTGGAGCCAGAGATATGTGTGTGTATGTGCATGTGCAGTGTGTGTCTATGTGTGTGCGGATTGGCAAATACTTTCCCAAGCCCTAATCTGATTTGCATAATTACTAATTTGCATAATGTGCACATAGGGCTGCCCAGACTGGGAGAACTATAATAAGCTAAGCATATCCCTCTGCCTTCTTACTTGGTTCCCAGGGGATGGAAGTGCCTCATGGTGTTTGAACTTGGTTGAAATGAGATTCTATCACCCAATGGAAAATGTCTTCAAACCACTGTGGGCATCTACAGTTTCAGACAGATTTCTGGAGCTCAAATTTCTTTAGTTTTTGCACATGGGAACTTTGCAGTGTGCCTACCCTATGCCAAAGCTCTCCAGGCAAAGCGTCCATTCCATCACTCCTGGAGGTATTTGGTGTGTGCACACAAGAGTGCTAGTGAAGAACTAATCACTAATTCTTCCTTATCAACACTGATTAATAATCTTGTTAAAACTTGCTGGGTAACCAGCAGTGGGTGGACTGATGGGGGAGATACAGAGATTTCATGTATGAAGATACGTTTTGTGTTTTTCCTTCTCTTAGATTGCATGTTGTTCTAAGATGCTACCTGTGCCAAGCACGATCATCCTGCAGTGAGACTGAGCAAATGCCAGAGTGAAACAGAGGCCCAGTGGCTTTCTTATATTGGCTGCATGCCATCCAGAAATTATCAGGTCCTGAAAATCTCAAGCAGCTAATTAAAAGGGACCACTCTGGAAAAGCTGCTTGGCTCAGGACAGAAGCTCAATTGTGCGTTGCATCATTCTGGTTGGCCAGACTTAACCCCAACTTGGCCCTTCACTGTATTATATAAAATGCTGTGTTGAAAAGAGGAGCAGGAGGAGACTGAAAACCCCATTTGTAGCAATGCATCTAAGTTTCCATCCTCTATATAATGAAGTCATAAGTTACAGATAGGGCCATTCTTCAACTCTTATCATAGGTGATATTTTACACTAGTGTGTTTTGCACATAGACTTGGATTTTCCTCTTGTCAGCTTAATTATTTTTTCTTTTCAATTTCAGGCAATACTGAGACTGTTCCTTACAATGCCAATTTATGAGTCTTCCCTCCCTCCCAGGATTTGTAGCAGTATTTGGGGCAACAGTTCTACTCACAATGCTCTTCTGACTTGGGTATTTGTTTGTGGATACACCAGATAGGTATATTTCTCTCCCTGAATATGTTTTGAAATCAAAATTTAAAAAGCTATAATGAGGAAGAGCAAGAGGCAAAATGAGAGTCTTGTCTATTTTGAGGATTCTTCTGGAGACATAATATTTCTCCATGTATGGAGCCTTGCCAGTCACGGTTTCCTTCTCATGCTCCCCTTACTGCAACATGAACACAATTGAAGCAGCTTAAAGTCATCTTCAGCTCTTCCAGTTTTCCCTCATCTTCTGACAATTTTTTTTTTTTGCTGGATCTGATCTAGCAATATGGTTGCTGATATGAACAGGGATGGGATGTATCCATCTACTATACTGTGGTTAAGCCTCTTCCCCACAGATCACTGGGAACTGCCCTCTAAGGTTATTTCTGCTTGGAACCCAGGAGAGGTCAGACACATGGGTTCCACAGCAGCATTTGTCTGTTGTATTCTTTGTTTTCTGCCAATGTAATTCCTGATTGGTGTTTTCCAGAACACGTGTCAATCCTTATGAAGGGTCCTTATAAAAACAATGTTAATGCTCTTTTGAAAGAGATATAGGTATGTTTTTTCAACAAGGATTTAGTAGGCCCTAAACATGTTCCAATAGAAGAGAATATATATAGCTCAGTGTCAAATTGTTGGGTTCTTGGTGCTCCTTGAGCTTTGTAGTTGTTGTTTGCAGACATTTAATTACCAAGCTAGGTAACATCATTGTTGCGAGGGACAGTGGGATTTGCTGGCTGTTGATATAGTAGTGGTTTGATGGGTGTGGCTTCCTCCTTCCTTCCTCCTTCTTCCCTGATTGTTTTTCTGATGCCACTTCCTACTTGTCTGGGTGTTGGTTGCTTGAGAGGATGTGTCCTAGGCTGTTCATTTCCTTCCTAGGCTTTTGGCTATAGCTTTTAAATGCTGTGTAAATGCAGTTTATCTCTGTGTGTCTATTGATGGTTGATTCGTCTGAATACCAAACTTCCAGGAATTTACTAGCATTTTTGGATTTGACTTGATTTAAAAGGTTAACGATTTCCCAATTGAAACTGTGGTTGAGTCTGTCCATGTGTTGTGAGATTAAGGAGTTTTTTGTCATGCCTTCTCACTGCCACTTGGAATTTGTGCATGCAATCTGCCAGTCTTCTGCCTGTCTGTCCTTCATAGTGACTGTTATAGTCCTTACATTATATGTTGCAGATAACACCTGGATCTTTTTTTGCCTAAAATATTTTGGAGGGATTTTATTAGTTTTATGTGCTATAGTGATGCCAAGTCATTGCAGCTTTCTGTTGGTTATCCTGGAAATATTTTTGTTGTACAGGAGCATTATACTTTTTATAGATTGTAAGGGTTGTGTTGCAGTGGGTATGCAATTAGGCATTTTTTGTTGAAGTTGTGTGGGTATCCGCTGCATAGGAAGATGTTATATTAATGGTCTGTTTTGAAGAAATCAAGCAATTATGAAATGCTATTTCCAATCAGAATCTAAAACTAGAAGATGCTGGTTAAATATAAATACCTAGACTTAGAAACCAATGAACATCAAATGGGTCAGTGAAGATTTATCCTTAGAACCAAAGCTTTTATGGATATCAGATTGCAAGAACTGGAAAAAGTAGCTCAGAATTCTAATAATATTGATAACAACACAAATGAAACTGAAGATTATCAAATGAATGCAATTGTTGAAGAACAATATCAGATTGTATTAATTTCTGAGACAGATAATGATGATGAAAGGCATGAAAATGTTGAACAAAAGAATGATGAACATCAGCTCACTGGCATCTGGCACTGAAAGAAAAATTATTGAATCTATGAACAATTCAAACTATAGGGAAAGGCTTTTGAAAAAGACCAGTAGGAAAAAGCTATCAGGATGCAAATTTGGTGGCATAAAATATTGAAATGAATACAGTGAATGTAATTAATATGCCAATTTATTGCATAGCAGCAGTGATAACATCAGAGTTGGGATATCATACTGTATAAAACAAAAGCAACAAAAGCTGTTACCAAAACGGTAAATTTGATTGAAAAGAAAGATCAATAAATTCCAAGGTGATGTCAGCAAAATTGAGCATGAAACTGAGCAAACTCAGGGAGGCAGTGAAGGACAGGAAGGCCTGGCGCAATATGGTTCATGGGGTCACGAAGAGTTGGACACGACTTAACAACTAAACAACAACAACAATCAGCAAAATAATAAGATCAAGGTAAATTTATAGAAAATATAAAATTTTGGCACTAAGACAATTAAAAAGTTTCAGAATTAAAATTAGTCATGGCTATTTCAAAGAAAATTAATGATACGAGTGTAGAATGAATTAATTTAGACAAAATCACCAGTTTTGAACAAACCAGCATTTGTTTTTTAAAGCATTACTGAGAAATACTACAAACATAGATGCTTGCCATGAGAAAGGTGGAACATTAAAAATTTGGACATCTAGGATAATCCAAAATAATATAAGATGCAACATGGATATAAGAAATTGGGAAGGACAGTGGCTTGGTCAAAAATGGATGATATAGACATAACTTTAGAAATGATTTAAAAACAAGTAGAGAATTTAAAGAGTGCATCAGGAAAAGATGATGTACATGCATTTTGGCTTAAACATCACTCTCCATGAAAGAATTGCTATTCGAATAAATGAAATATTATAAATTGGAAAAGTGGAAGAATGGATAACAATTAGTAGAACAAGCAATTATAGGCCAATTACTTCCCTGCCAACTATGTTCAAATTGCTAATTAGTATATTCAAATTCAAAAATTCATTGTATCCACTTGAACAAAAAGGTAACTGCTGAAATTTCGAGAAACAAAAAATCAATTACTGATTGATAAAATAATACTAAAAAGCTCCAAACAAAGAAAAACCAATTTACAAATGGTTTAGATTAATTATTAAAAGGTGCTTGATTCTCTTCCACATAGTTGTATACAGAAATCTTTGGAAATATTGGCATTAGTGGTAACATCTGGAATGTTGTAAAAACAGCTATAAAAAAATTGAAAACAACTTTGATGGTAAATGGTGAAGAATCTGAAAATGTAAATATTGAGAGAGAAATTTTCATTGTCTTTGTTGCTTTTTAACTATCTCAGTGATAACCTTCACTTATACCCTGAATAAAAATTCAATTCAGATATGAATTGCTGAAGCAAAGTGGAAAAATATCTCACCAGTGGATGATTTGAAGCTATATGGAAAATCAAACCATGAAACTGAATCCTTAATACTGTAAAGAGATATAGTGAGGATATCCAATCAAATTTCGATTTGACAAATGTGTGATGCTCAACATAAAGAAAGAAAAAAATAGAAAAAATAAAGGGATATAACCTGAAGATGGGAATCTCATAAAATCTTTCCTAATAGAAGAAAGCTATCAGATAAATGAACGGTTGGAAAATAATTTAGAAAATTGAAGAAATAAATCATTGCATGGCCAATACATACAAGAAACAAAAAATAACATGCAGAAGACCAAGAACTGGCAATGCTTACAATTTGGCACCATCAAGAAAGAAATAGAAGGATTAAATTTTGCAGCTGAAGAACAAGCATTATAAACAAACATGATAAAATCAAGTATTCAATATGTATTAGCAGCAAATGCAAGCTTTGTAAAGAAAGAGATGAAGCCGTGGATCATGTAATTAGTGGATGCAGCAAAATTGACCAGACTGATGATAAACATCATGAGAAAGTAGCCTCTATGATCTAGTGGTGTGTGTGTGTGTGTGTGTGTGTGTGTGTGTTCATTCTGAGTTTCCTGAATGTGGTATGATCACAACATTGAGAGAGTTATTGAAATTATGTCATGTTAAAATTATGAGTTATGTTAAAATTGTATGAGATTTTTTGCATACAAACTGATCCCCATTTAGAACACAACACAGCAGATATAACTATCATTGAGAAGAAAATAGTATTTTTTGTAGAAGTGGCAATACCTGGGGACAGCAGTATTGGAAAAATTATAAAATATAGAGATCAATTGATCAAAATAGTTTACTGGCATATTAGGTGGAATAAAAACAGATTAAACATTTTTTTTAACAAGAACTAATATTTTGACTAAATCAGCTGTCGATTTGCAAAAAAAATACAAATACAAATACAAAAACAAAAACAACCATTTTCCTGTGCACATATTAAGTTATAACTTAAGATATTACTTGGGTAATTCCTGGGTTGCTGGCTGGAACTTGAATTTCCAAAGAACAGTTGTCAAAGATGTGATTCTTTTTGTTTGTTATGTTATTCCTTGAGGAAAATAATAATAAATAATAGCAACGACAAACACAAGTTTGTATAGCAGTTCCAGATGTTTCATTTCATAAGAATTCTCTAGTAGCTCAACAATCCTATATGATATGCTAGTGTTATTATCCCTCATAGTTGTAGATGGTTGAGAATGTCCCCAGCCCCATCAGAATTGGAGGGGGCAGGGTTACCTTGCATAGGAATATTAGATGGGGAGAAGTGGAGGAAAACATCTGAACAAAACTAATCTGAATGCTGTTTAGAAACAGCATAAACTAAAAAGGCATAAAAAGGGGTCTTAAAGAAGTGCCCCATCAGTAGTGAGCACTTTACCACCTAATTAAGCAGCCACACAGGCCAACTTCACACCATATTCCCCACTGCAAGAATGTATAGTTTGAAATTTTCATCTCTACATCTAAACATTTTAGACAAATATTTTTTATTATACATTTTTTATGGCAATACAAAATAATTCATTGAACTCATCTTTTTTCTTTTTTTTTTTAACAATTCCTGAGCCACACTGAAGTCAGATTTGCTGTTTCTTGGGAAGCGTCCCAGCACCCTGTTACCTCTGAAATACATCCATTTCTTGCCGTCAGCTTCTGGTGGTTCCTATCAGTGGAACTATAGAGATAAACCTTTTAAAACATGTCAGGTTCTCCTTTCTTCTCTGGTCCCTGCCAAGACCCATTTTTCTACAGATTCTCTCCCCCAAATATAATATATATAGCATTTAAAAACATCTTGGTGAGTACATGAAAGGGATTTTTAAGCCCTTATTTGATTTTAATTTGTCTTTGGAATATTCTGTTTTAGGTGGAATGTCTTTGGATCTTTGTGGACCAGGAAATACTAAACACAACCCGCACATCTTTCTGATTTTCTGTGATTGATCATAATAATCCAGTTCTCTAGTATTCTGGTGAAGCAAATATAGTCTACATGTGAAATTAGATATAGATAAAAATAAGGCAGTTGACCTTTTTTCTTCTTCCAAGACTCTTTTTTGATGATGATTGGAATTATAAGAAAAAATTAGTTGTTTAGCATTGTGATTTTGATCCTTGTTTAAGCTCTAAGCTCTTGCAAAGCATATTCCATATAAACAAAATCTGCCTTTTTCATTCATAGCAGGAGTGTAACAATTCAGTTTTTCATCCTGGCAGTTAGAATCTTTTAATTCAAGAACTTAGCCCTGGTTTCCCACCCTCTCTTTCCAAGCCCAGAGGGCAATCAGCAGTTTGCCTTTTTTTTTTTTTTTTTATAAAGAGCTTATTTGTATCTATGAATTTCACTGAGGGTTACATTTCTTGTCTTCTGTCCATGTATAGAAGATGGCTAGGCATAACAGGGTAAGTGGAGTGATGTGCAGGTAATCATCTTTTTTAAAAGATGAAATCCTGCAGATCAGTTGCTGTGGGGGAGACAGTGAATCTGTCCCCCTCTTCACTTCTTAAATGCTAGGAAACTATTGAGGAAGCACCCATGGTCACATGTCATTTCTCCTCCAGCTAAGCATACACTTGTAGAATTCAGCTTTGAATGCTTCTAGCTGGGCTATGCATATATTCCATAATCTTTGCATCCTACAACCCAGTCAGTGAATCAATCAATCAATCAATCAATCAATCAATCAGTAAACTGATGAGGTAGTCAT
Source organism: Python bivittatus (assembly GCF_059951505.1). Lineage (NCBI taxonomy): Eukaryota > Metazoa > Chordata > Lepidosauria > Squamata > Pythonidae > Python > Python bivittatus. The sequence continues at coordinate 4,736,975 of NW_028277124.1, read as the reverse complement.
GCAATACATTATGTGGGAGGCAGGAGAACATATGCTCACCCATATCTTAAACTGATATTGTCTACACTATATTATTACTGAACTTCTAATTGTTCTAGGACTGTTAAGTTTGACAAACATGCTTCAAGCTTTTAAGCAAACGTGATCTTCAGACAAACTAGAATGCCAATTTTGAATTTCAACTTTGCTTTCCCACAGCTTAAACTTTTTTACCACCAAAGAATTATAATTGCAGAACATCTCAGATCAAACCTTCCCTCATTTAAATATCTGTCAGGTACTTAAATGAACCCACTCAGAGGAAAATAAAGGAGGGGGAGGGGTTGAGGGAGGGGGAGGAGGGCAACAGCAAATCAATTTTTAAAAGTTCATTTAAAACAGATGTTCAAGAGGGCAACCTGGCATATGTGGCAGTTGCCATTTATACATATTATACATCCCGTCGACTGGTGGGGCCCAGCAGGAGAGCCTCCTCTGCTGTTGCCCCCACCCTTTGGAACATTCTCCCCCCAGAGGTGTGCCGGGTTCCTACCCTTCCAGCTTTCCGGAAAGGACTAAAGACCTGGCTCTGCCAACTTGCGTGGAGTGACCAGAGTTCTAATCAATCCTGGGGGTAGCTGGCACCCTGATGACACTCCCTGAGCTACTTGCCAATTCCATCAATTCTTGGAAGTTATTTATTATTGTTTATTTAATACAGCTTTTATACTGTATTTTAACTGATTTTATCTTCTCTGTAAACTGCTCAGAGTCACTTTTTAATGAGATGAGCAGTGACAAATTTGACACATAAATAAATATATACAGTACTGTGCAAAGGTTTTAGGCAGGTGTGAAAAAATGCTGTAAAGTAAGAATGCTTTCAAAAATATATATTGTAATTGTTTATGTTTATCAATTTACAAAATGCAAAGTGAGTGAACAGAAGACAAATCTAAATCAAATCAATATTTGGTGTGACTACCCTTTGGCTTCAAACCAGCATCAATTGTACACTTTGTACACTTGCACAAAGTCAGGGATCTTGTAGGATTAGAGCCAGGTGTATGATTAACCAATTATACCAAGCAGGTGCTAATGATAATCAATTTCATATGTAGGTTGAAACACAGTCATTAACTGAAACAGAAACAGCTGTGTAGGAGGCTTAAAACTGGGTGAGAAACAGCCAAAGTTTGCTACTAAGGTGAGGTTGTGGAAGATAGTTTCATGTCATAGGTCATACACCATGGTAAGACTGAGCACAGCAACAAGACACAAGGTAGTTATACTGCATCAGCAAGGTCTCTCCCAGGCAAAAATTTCAAAGCAGACTGGGGTTTCAAGATGTGCTGTTCAAGCTCTTTTGAAGGAGCACAAAGAAATGGGCAATGTTGAGGACCGTAGATGCAGTGATCGGCCAAGGAAACTTAATGTAGCAGATGGAAGATGCATCATGCTTACTTCCCTCTGACATCAGAAGATGTCCAGCACAGAACTGGCGGAAACCAGTGGGACCCAGGTACACCCATCTACTGTCTGGAGAAGTCTGGCCAGAAGTGGTCTTCATGGAAGAATTGCAGCCAAAAAGCCATATCTCTGATGTGGAAACAAGGCTAAGCGACTGAACTATGTATGAAAACATAGGAACTGGGGTGCAGAAAAATGGCAGCAGGTGCTCTGGACTGATGAGTCAAAATTTGAAATATTTGGCTGTAGCAAGAGGCAGTTTGTTTGCCGAAGGGCTGGAGAGCGGTACAATAATGAGTGTCTGCAGGCAACAGTGAAGCATGGTGGAGGTTCCTTGCAGGTTTGGGGCTGCATTTCTGCAAATGGAGTTGGAGATTTGATCAGGATCAATGGTGTCCTCAATGCTGAGAAATACAGGCAGATACTTATCCATCATGCCATACCATCAGGGAGGCGTGGGATTGGCCCCAAGTTTATTCTGCAGCAAGACAACAACCCCAAACATACAGCCAATGTCATTAAGAACTATCTTCAGCATAAAGAAGAACAAGAGTCCTGGAAGTGATGGTTTGGCCCCCACAGAGCCCTGATCTCAACATCATCGAGTCTGTCTGGGATCACATGAAGAGACAGAAGGATTTGAGGCAGCCTACATCCACAGGAGATCTGCGGTTAGTTCTCCAAGATGTCTGGAACAACCTACCTGCTGAGTTCTTTCAAAAACTGTGTGCATGTGTACCTGGAAGAATTGATGCTGTTTTGAAGGCAAAGGGTGGTCACACCAAATATTGATTTGATTTGGGTTTTTCTTCTGTTCGCTCACTTTGCATTTTGTAAATTGATAAACATAAGCAATTGTGGTATATATTTTTGAAAGCATTCTTACTTTACAGCATTTTTTCACACCTGCCTAAAACCTTTGCACAGTACTGTATATATAAATAAAATTTTTGCTAAACGAATGCACATTTGAATAGAAACATTTAAGCCTCCTGTTTTGCTCATTTGATTCCTCTTGAACTAGTGGCGCAAGTCTTTTGAGATGACACTGGTTCAATCTTAAGTGTGAACCTTGTGAAACTTCTTAGTCTTCACCAAGGTGGTATCCTGTTATCTTTCATCTAGGAGTGTGTTCTGGTTGGAAGTCTATTAGAAAACAAGTTTTATTGTTTTTCACTGCTTATTCATTCTTCTTAGTAGGAGATAGCACGGTTCTGTCTGGAGATTGTCACTGGAGTGAAGGATGTACATACTTTCCAGCAGCTATTTTTCTGTTGGCTATTAAGCAAGACAGGAAGGAATGAGGGATCTCATTTGGCTATTAAAAAGATTGATACCTATCCCCATTGTTGGAGGAGTGCAATAAAGTGTTTGCCCTCTGTTTTTTAAAACTAGCTTTCCTTCTCAGGTGAAAACAGCTGTTCACCTTTTGTAATAAACTTCAAAACAAAACAAAACTTCATTTCTAGGATCATCTCGCCAATGATGCATAGGGCTGGAAACAATCAGAAAGTAATCCACAGGGGTTTAGATTAAAAATCCATGATGCCACTGAACATCTTTGGAACAAGGGAAAAGAGTGGGAAAGGGCTGTCTTTCCCAGGACCTAGGCCTGCAGAGAATGGGCAGTGCTAGCATCGCTTGGTTTCCTGGGGAAATTTTAAGCATGCCAGTTGCAGCCTCTTCTCACTGGCCCCTGCTGCCTGTTAAAAATTTCCCAGGGAAACTGCTTCACACTCATTTGAGAAAGCCATAAGGGCTGTTAGCTTCAGCCTTCTCCCACTTCAAGCATGTTTGGAACTGAAGCCAATAACATATTTGGAACTGAAGCCAGTAGTATCCTATTGATATCAACTGAACAAAACTTGGATTAATAATCACTCTGCTTGTCAACAGGCGATTACATTTGTAGCAGTACACCTCAGTGCAACATCTATGTTTTTCTCTCTCTCACTCTTCCCTACCCTGCATTAGATGTTCAATTAATAGGAGCTAGATTTTCTTTTGGTGAGAGAAAGATTACTTACCTTGGAAAGATTATCTACCTGGGATTAAGAACAATGGAAATCAGTGTATCTTACTTCTGAGTAAATACGTATATAACTGCAGTGTCAGCTTACTAATAATGATGAAGAACAAGATTAAACTAGAATATGGTTTGCTTCACTTTGGCTAAGTATATTGTGCGAACTTAATACATTTTGATGCATTTAATAAACTGTGGTTAAACATTTTTTAGCATGAAGTGCATCTGCTTTGCAAGGTTTCAGGAAATACATTTACCTACAAAAATGTAACTATAAATTGAAGCTGGAACGCCTTGCATGCAGACATGCATTAGCAAGAACTTAAACTAAATTCCTCCTTCCCAGTGCTTTCCAGGTGTGCTGACAGTTCTATTCTGAAGTCGAACACAGCTGGAAAATACTAGCTTATGCCCTAGACATTGTAATAGATTTTAAATGAGAGAGAGAGAGAGCGAGAGAGCAAGAGAGAGAAGGCAAGAAAAGCTCTTTCATTGTCTCAGACTTTCACCCCTGGAGCTTTGCAAAGCCTTTTGATTCAAGTTGTTCCCAGGTCTTTTAGTTACATGAGTCTGAAGGAAAACCACAGAGGTCAAGTCTTTCAATTTGATATGCCCCTCCACTCTTTGCCTCCATCCTTAAGCTCTGTTTGAAGTTTTTGTAATTCTTATCCTAAACTTTTCACACTGGGCTATGGTGTCTTTGTTGTCTTCAGGATATCCTAGCGGGCTTTTGACTTTCTGAGTTGAAGAATTGGGTTAGTCATGCTAACCTTACCTCCCATTTTGAGCAATAGGGTGATGAATTGCCCATATTAAATCCTAAAAGAGTAAAACCTTGTGTTAGATGCAGAGACTTGCAACAGGAATCAAGCAAATGAAGACACAGTTGCAAACTGATGTAGGAATCTTCCCTCATCCCTTTGGCTACTTGGTAATCCAAAACTCTTTTTTTCTTCCTGGGTTATTTCCCCCCCCTGTATCTTAAGGTTAATTAGTAATGATAATCTACTTAGGCAATAACCATTTGGCTTAGTCTTCCATACAAAAGTGACATTAGGTTGACTTGTGATATTATTCAGGTAAGCAGCCCTACTGATGTGTTTGGGTTAACATGAGGAGGAAATCAGAAATATGTATATAAGCCCCACTCCTAACATCCGCATGTTTATTAGTTTCACCTTCCGTGAACTGTGTGAAATGGGACATTAACCCAATTCAGCTGATAAAATTTTCCCCTCAGTTTGGGAATCCTGAGTGTTCCAGATTGAGAAAAGTTTTCTAAAGGTATTCCTCCTTCAGATCTTCACAATGGAAAAGTTAAGGGTGGAAGTAGAGCTGGCTTGGAAGGGTGTTGAAGTGGGGCTTGTGTATGTCTGCCTTTGCCTTCTCAAGATTAGACACATTCAGCTGGATATATAAAGAGGAAGTCAACCTTTCCTCAGAAAAGCAGGCTCTGGTTGCTTGGCTTTGGTGACCCTGCCTGCTAAGATTATCACTGGAATATTTGCTGAAACCCCATCCCCGAGGAAAAAAATGGTGAAGAGATTGCAATGTTAAAAAATCTATTCCAGGGTATGTATGTGTATACAATGATGCCTTTGCGTCATTAACTGACTACTGCAACTGCCTGGACAAGTCCTTGCAGCTTTCTTGGCAAGATTTTTGGTAGCGGTTCATGGTTGCCTCCTTCCTAGGGTTCAGAGAAAGTGATTGGTCCAAGGTCACCCAGCTGGCTTTGTGCCTAAGGCAGGACTAGAACTCACGGCCTCCTGGTTTCTAGCCTGGTGCCTTAACCACTACACCAAATATTATAATCTCAGCAGTTCCAGGACAAGCTCTTCTTTCTATCTATCTACACTAGATCTGATCAAGCTCCTGTGGAAGGTTATGATATCATCCTAATACCACTTTATGCTAAAGCCAGCTCAAGAAAATGATATGTTGCTCTGAAGACTTCTCATTTTCCTAGGACACTAAGGAATATTTTAGGAATGATGTTAATTCTTCCAAGTTAGTATTTCCACTGTCTTAAAGACCTACCTCAAACAGAAAGAATGCAAGGCTTCAGGAGACAAATCTGCAGCCTCTGACAAACATCCATTTCCCCCTTTCTCGGAGCAAGATGGCCACCGAGCGACAGCTTTTTAGTGAGCTCTTAATCCTCTTATTTTATTTACCTTTTATATGTAGTTTTATTCAATATCAATTAGTGATCTTAGTCATTTTAGTTTCTTTTATTAGGATTAGTAATTTTAGGATTTTAGATTTAGGATTAGATAGGATTAGGATTTTAAATTTTGGAGTCCCCCTTTCTCATTCTAATGAAATGTTTTTGTTAAGTGACTTATGTAGGAAGGATCTACAACTGGAGCTTCTTTTGTTTCCAAAGCACTGTTTTGGGGGTTTTTCCCCCAAATATAGTTTTCGCTCTGAGGGTTACCTTGTCCAGATCTGTGCAGCCCAGACAGTGAAGCATTAGTGTATTAATGAATACAAAGTAGCATCCTTTGTGTTTTTAACCCAATCTAATGTAATTTTGTTTTTTGTATTTTTGTTTTTTGTATTTTCTGAATGTTGTCGCTTTATGTTATTTTTACTTTTGTGAGCTGCCCAGAGTTGGTTGGAGTCAGATGGGATCCAAATTGAATAAATAAAAAATAATTAAATTGCAAGCAAAATAGGCAGAGATGGACAGACTGTATGCATGTTATAATTTGTGTTGACAGCAGAAATTACCTACAGGATATGCTTTTGAGCCTCTCTTAATGTCTAATGATTTTCTTGTTAATTAATTATTGTTAGTCATCTCATGTACGTACTTGTTTGAATGGGAAAAAAAAGAAGGTAAATGTAAGTCCACCTTTGAGTCAAGCTCTTCTCCTGGAACATTTATTGACACCAATATGAAAGGGATTTGCCATTGCCTTTTTCCAGAACGTTTCTTCAACTGGTCTAGTCTACAGCCTTGGTTTTTTTTGGTGGTCTCTTATCCAGCTACTAGCCAGGTCAGAGCCTGCTAAGTTTTCAATTATCAACCAAGGTTGGCTAGATGTTGCTACTTGAACAAAAAGGAAGATACAAATCTAATAAATCTTTCCATAGTTTAATTTTGTTTTGGTGCATCAGACTGCTATTTTATTTTATTTATTTTAAAGATCCTTAATGATGTGAAATGTGTCTCATGGGTGAGCAGAGAATTTAAATTAAAACTTGATTATGTGCACAACTTCCCATCTTTAGTCTTGCGTAGGCAGCTTTGAGCAGAGACCTTGGCTTTCTCTTCTAAACATTAAAACTTCACTGGCTCTGAATGCACTGGCTGGAAAGGGGTAGTGATATAAACCTTCAAGTAGATTGTTCCCTAGTTTCCAGCTCTGTTGACATCTTCAGTCAGAAAGAAAGACAAAGAAAAACAGGGATTTACCAGTGTGTTTTTTGTTTGTTTGTTTGCCCTTTCATTCCCTGCTTTCCAAAGCATCTCTTTTCAAAGTACAGAATGTGAACTAGGAGGACCAAGATTAACTTGTCTGGGGTGGAAAAACAAAAATTAAATGCAACAGCATTTTTTGGTTCACTAACCCTGTCCTGAAATCCAAAGCTTAGAATACTGCAAATATTTGCTTAATTCATTATTGCCACTCTTAGAGTGTGTGGCTATTTATACCCGAAGCTATTTTTAGGAATGCATTTGATAATCTTAGAAAGCCAATTTTAGTGGTGTAGTGGTTAAGGCACCAGGCTAGAAATTGGGAGATCATGAGTTCTCATCCCCTTTGTGCTCATCTTAGGCACAAAGTCAGCTGGGTGATCTTGGGCCAGTCACTCCCTTTCAGCCCTAGAAGGAGGCAATGGCAAACCGCTTCCAAAAAATGTTGCCAAGAAAAGTGCAGGGACTTATCCAGGCAGTTGCCAGGGGTCAAAACTGACTTGAAGGTACCCTCTCGCCAAATCTTACTGCATTTTTATGAGTCCATAATTATTAGTTTGTATTGTATTGTCTAACTTGTATTGTATGAGGTCCTCGTATTACTAGATATTTAATGTATGTAAGCTACTTGGTATTAGATGATAAAGCCAGATGTAAATCAAATGAATGACTCATCATAATTCCCATTACTGCAGGATCATCCAGCAGTTTCTCTCCCACCAAATCTTGGCTAATTCTGAGTTTACAGAAATATAACTTTGATTTAAACAACAACATGCAAAAAATATCAGTGCAGAGTATGTGATTACATGTCAAATATAGCTTAATTATCACGGCTACATCGAAAAAGTCCTGGGAATTAGAGTTTGGAGTGGGTGCTGAGAATTCAGTTAGCAATTCCTTGCCCACCCTCTTAAAGTCTTTAATTTTCAGAGTTCCCTGTGGAAATAAAATGAGAGTTAATAAGCCAGCTAAATTCAGTGTTAGTTAATCATGGAAATAATCATTCCCTAATATATTCCATCTGTCATATTAACACATGCTATAAGTCTAAAGTATGTGTGTGTGTGTGTGTGTGTGCACGTGCTTGTTTCTGTCACAAAAAGACTGGGCTGATTATTCTGTGTTTCCTGCATTAAAAAAAAAAAAAAGGACGCCAGAAGGCTGAAGAACAGCAAATGCTTCCATGTGGAAAGGAAAAGAGATGCTGAAAATTAGACAGGAACACATCAGAAGCCGACTGGCAACTAATGCTGGTCATATAGCAGCGTGAGCATAGAGGGAAGTACTTTTGTACATTTGTGCATTTTGAACCAGCTGTAGCTTCTGGATGGTCTTCAAGTGCAGCCCCATGTATACTGCCCAGTTGTGAGGTGACCAGAATGACTGTCAAGGGCCTCCCAGTTAAGGAAAGGTGTAGCTGGCACACAAGGTGAAGCTATGCACAGGCTCTCCTGGTCACAGCTGCCACCTACTCCTTGCGTAGTACCTGCAAGTCCAGGAGGATGCCCAAATTGTGCAGCAGTCTCAAAGGGGAAAGTGCAACTCCATCCAAGACCAGTGGTGAAAATGTCCCCAACCTGGGGGGACCAAAGCCACAGCCATTCAGTCTTGTCAGGATTGTGCCAAACTCTGTTCCTCCCCATCCAGACCCAAACAGCTTTCAGATGCTGGGTCATTCCGTTGACAGCTTCACCTATGCAGCCTGGGTTGAGAAGTAGAGCTGGGTATCATCAGAATACTGATGATGCTGAACCCTGAACCTCATCCAATGGTTTAATGCAGATGTTAAACAGAAGGGGGCAAGAGCATTGAGTCCTGAGGCACCTCACAAGTGAGGGGCTGTGGGTGTGATCTCTCCCCTCTCATCAACATCAATTGGAAATAACCACTGAGGAAGGAGGTGAACCACTGTAATACAGTGCCTCCCACTCCCAACCCCTGCAGCCAGTCCAGAAGGATACCGTGTCCAATGAACAAGGAGCACAAGGATGGATGTACCGTCCCCATCTTGGCTTCACCAACATTCATTGACAAGTGCAACCAATACTGTATTTGTGCTATACCCTGGTCTGAAACCTGATTGAAATAAGTCCAGATGATCTGTTTCCTCCAAGATCCTCTGTAGCTGCTGTCTGACCACCTTCTTCACAACCTTCTCTGCAAAGAGAAGATTGAAACTGGATGGTGTATATATACAGTACGTGTGTGTATGTGTGTGTGTGATATATATACACACACAAACACATACATATCTCAAACTGTAATGGATTATTTTGTACAGTATAGTAGATTATGAGTGAACATTATGAGAAACTTCTTAACGCTGACAATCAGCTGTGTAAATAGCATACTGCGTATTCCACTTTAAATGGTATAAACTTCAGGTGTAAGCTAAACAACCTTCTGTTGCAGAATTTCTAGCTCTCCTTTAAACAATGGTTGCCACAGATGGCCTAAAAGACCACTCAAAGATTCAGAAAGAAAAGTGTATTCCCTATTCCTTAATTTTCGTTCCCAAACTTTGCAGAACGTTTTAAAGTGGACAGACCAGAGCTGTCATCTTTGAACTGCTGAAAACACCATACGGTCAACCAATACTGGAGTGCAAAACAAGGAATCCAGTCAGTGCAGGTAGGTGGCCAAGTTTTGATCTGCACTCTGATGTTAAAAATCAGCTGAAGAGCAGCCACAGGACAAGAGGTGAAGGGATGAGGCAAGAGGGATGAGGCAAGCCCAGTGAGAAACTGCCTGCTCCCGAGCCCCAGGTGTTTAAGGGGTCCTCCTCCTACTGACTTGCAGCCGACCTGCCCAGTACAAATGATCATATGGGAATGCAGGGGCCTGGTGCTGCCCCTTGTGAAAGTACCAGCATCAGTGCTCAAGAAAAAGGTGCCAATATATAAGCAGAGTTAATAGCATTCGCTAGAAAAGCGAGGCAATTCATTTCATTCCATAGACATGAATTATAATAATCTCTGTTTGTTCCAGTGAGTCATTCTAAGACAAATTTCCTAATTCACAGTGGCATCTGTTTCCGATGCAGCCAAGAGCATTAGCATTCTTTGATTTCTAGTCTGGGGCAAATATCTGTGTTATCCTTCCCATTTAAAGGGTTTCATATGAACTGGCCAAGCACTGATTGAAGTCAATTTGTTTATTTAAAGATACTGAAAATATGTTCTTATAAAATTATTTATTGTTACATGATGTGTGTGTGTGAATACGCACACACACACATACCCTCCCTGAGGCTCTGCTAAGGTTCTCTTGGAGAGTCGCTGACCCTTGTGCACTTATAAAAATTTCCCCATGCCTTTCACTGAGCATTGGAGACACTGGATAAACAAAAGGAAACCTTCCCAGCTCAGACACAACAGCAAAGGTCAAGCTCCAGCATTTCCATCACAAGAAAAATCTTCTTCAGTCAGTTTTGCTGCTCATCGCTTGCATCACCAAGCCAAACTTAGATAAGGAATCAATTGTTAACCATGTCAAGGGGAATTTTAAAAATAGCTCAAAGGCAAAAAAAAAAAAAGAAGAAGAAGAAGAAGAAGAAGCTTCTAGGAGGACATTAGTGGTGTGGCTTTGGAAGGACAGGTAGCAGTAATCAGTTCTAGGTTCCTTTGTCAGGGTTACTTGTTTCCCCATTCCTGGACCATTAAAATCCTCTTCTAGTGTTGAGATGAATGTAGGAGGGCTCCAAGAAGAGAGCAAGAGGGCTGGCCCTTTATTCCTCGGGCCTGAGTCAAAAACTCCTTGCAACAAAGCATCTGCGCTCCCAAGGAGACTTCAACAGTCAGATGTTTTATGCTTTAGATGGGCATTTGCCTGCAATAAATGGAGCTGCATTAAAAGGGTGTTCCTGGATGCTCATTGTAATGCACTGGTCGATTCTGAACAGCCACAGCTCCTTCCAAAGGGAAGAAACTCCTGCTCTCCTTTTAGCATGGCCTTTGAAAGGAGCACGGGGGGGGGCAGAAAGCCTGGACTATCCTTTTTTCTCACTATTCATCAGCCTTGTGCCCAATTTGTAAAACCTCCCATTGCATGCCTACCCTCCCCCTGAACCTATCAGTTTGAAATTGAGTAGAATTTATTCACACAGTAGGAACAGTCTCCCCTGTTACTGGCACTTAAAAAAAAAATCACAAAATTTAAAGCTGCCTAAAATTAGAAGTTAAAATCCTGTACCTATTTTTCTGATATTTGGCCATGTTGATTCTTTCTGTAATTCTTAATGTTCCTGCCAAATGAATAGCATGGCATAGCATAGCATAGCATAGCATAGCATAGCATAGCATAGCATAGCATAGCATAGCATAGCATAGCATAGCAATAGCAAGCATGCTACTGTATAAAAATACAGTTTGATTTTTTTTTCCTTGTTAATCAATTGCAGGCATGAATTCTGCTTCAGATTGGCCCCTCAAGTCAAAATAGATCACCTCTGATTTTGTTTAAGTTGAAGCATGCTCTATTCTGAAATATCCAATTGGGTACCAAATTTTTTGGTTGGAGCACACCTAGGGTTACCAGATGTCTGGCAAAAGGAGGACACACCCTCCTTTTTGTCCTCATGTCTTCCATCTGGCAGGCATAGCCTTAAAGTCAAATATTGTCCAGTTTTTTGAGTGTCCTGGTTTCTTGTTTTTGTTTTGCACTATTTTCACAACAGTAGTCAAACTTTTATATATGGTGACCTTGTAAATTGTCTGCTTCCTTCTTTCTCTCGTCTGTCAACAGACTCAACAGTCTAGATTTATGTTATTTATTTCCTGATTCCAGCAATCGACTTCAATCCAGCCTCTTCAAATCTATGAACACTGTAGTCTGTAGATCACATGACTCATGATTTTCTATGGTGAAATTTGGAAACTGTGTCATCAGTTCTATGTTATTGCTAGCATATGTTCTTGAAAATAAAGGTTGGAAAAATATTGTGATTGAAAAACCAGTCTTTCTGATGCTGGAAGAAGTAATTTCATATACAGGTAGGCCTAAGTACATTTTTTTTGCAGTTTTTCTCAGTATTTTTTGTCACAGATGCCAAGAAAGTTAAATAGTGTGTCCTGTTTTCTCCCCATTTGTCCTTCTTTCCAATTGTCTGTGTCCTTCTTTGCCTGTTCAGATATCTGGTAACCCTAGGCAGATGACAGTTACACTGTTTCTAGCACTATATGCAAACCATACTTTGCTTAAATATGATTGTTTAAATAAGCCACAAGTAGCTGGGTTTTGCATATCACATTAAGCCACAAATCATTATTTACAAACTATAAAGGCTGGATTTGTATAATTTTCTAAGCCACAAACCAATCAGTTTTCGATGTAATGCAACGTCCAGACCTAAGCCAATGGGTATAGGATTACAGCCTTACTATTCCTGATATGTGGAGGATGAAAGATGAATTATTCTGAGTTGATCTGTCCATAAGAGGGTAGGGAAACTGCATTATGTGTAAGAGGCATGGAATTAAATATTGGGAAGCCGCAATTTATAGCAAGCCAGATGAGCTTCTGAATGGTATACATCTAGGATCAAGGGGAGAGTATTTTTTGTCTCTAATAGTATCTTCTTACTGAAGATGTTTTCTTTGTGCTAATCCACAAGGATAACTCTCTTGAGAATGCTGCAGTCTCCCACGCTTCTTAGGAGATTTTATCAAGCCATCAAGAAAATATATTGCATTGGAGAGCAGCTAAAGCATTAGGTTGTTTGCATTACCATAGCTCAAATCTTATGCGGATGAGAGAGTAGCTTTCTTAAAATGTCTAGGGCTATTATTACCCATTGCCCTGACCCATGGCTGCTTGATCTCAATGGCCTTATCTTTAAATGTAATGTGCAGCTGCAAGAGAGGATCTCACATAATCTTAGTACATTTTAAAACAGCTTGCAAAATAAAAAGAGGAACAAAGACTGGTTGGGTTACACAAAAACTCAGAAAGCTGTAAGATATGAATTGGAGGCAGAATACCTGAAAATGTCAGTTTCTGCTTTTTTCAGGCATGTTAGTTCTGATCTGGGCTGTGATTTGAGATTCCCATAATGGAGCTTGATGGTAGAACAATAGTATTCTTGTGTTCTGCCTCTCTCTGTTTTTGGCAAGGGTATTTTATAAGAAAATTAGCTTAAACAATATTGCGCACACACAAAAAAGGTGTAAGGTTTGAGTTATTCAGAATTATTCCTCAGCCAATATATTATAATAATCTGAGAGTGAGAAAAAAAAATCAAAAACTTAGTTTCGGCCATCAGGTCTACAGTTCAAAATCAGTTTCAGGAGAGAAACTGTCAACTGAATTGGTATGTAGTGAAAGGTACTATTGAGGTTAGAGTACACCTACCATTCAGAGAGAAATAAAATAGCTAGATTCTCCTGTTCTGGGATAGGAAGCCATTGTCAGTCTAACATGGTAATCATGCCATGGGTGGTATTCACAGGCTTCTAGGCTGGCAGTAAGCAAAAATAAAGAAACGTTATAGCCCTTATGTGAATAAAGCTAGAAAGAAATGTTGACTGGTACATTAGATAAAAAATTAAATTGCGCAATATTTCCTAATAACTTCAAAATGTTGAGTTCCTGTTCAAGTGTTGAAAATTTTATTTCCCTGGGCAAAAAACCCCAACAACACTGGGGTACTAAATGCAATATTCACTAAGGCACATAAAAACAATCATTCCTGTGTTGGTCCATAAAAAAATCCAAAATCCATAGTTGGATAATAACCATGTTAGGACCAATCCAAATGGCACAAAGGGGTGCACAAGCTTTTAAATTCTTCAGAAAACAGATCTTGGCCTCAACAGGGAACATCTACATATTGTTTTTTAAAAAGACTATTTTAAATACTTTTCTTTTTCACCATCTCTCACATGAGATCTATATCATCAATAAAAAAAAAACAACAGCTGCTCTTGGTTATTAACAGGCATAAGCTGATTAACTTATTAATGACAGTTTTCAAGTTAATTTGAAGTAAGTGATCAATATTTAGGTCTGAGGCAAGATGGACATATATGGCTCTGTGGAGTCCCTGAGCCACATGTTCCTCTGTTGGTCTCGGATGACATTTGTCTATCCCATTCTGAAGAAATAACCTGGCAGAGAGTAGAAGCTTATTTGTCACTTCTTCAGCTTACTCTGACTCTGATTCTGAAGCTTCTATTTGTTCTGTTTAATACTATTGTTATGACTGAAGAATGGTATTAATCTTGGTGACCACCACATTATATCATCATCATCATCATCATCATCATCATCATCATCATCATCATCATCATCATCATCATCTTTCACTGTGTTTTATGCTTACTTTTTATTCATATCCCTAGTTCTCCAAACTATAGATTTTCAAATGTATTGGCCTACAATTCCCATCATCCCAATTCTCTTACTAGAGGGCATCAGGCTGGGGTAGACTGGGATCATAAGAATCCAGTGACTTCATGGCCCAGAGGGCAGCTGAACTTTAAGCATTTCACGTCACTGACCTACTTGAACCGGATTAATTTTGCATCTTGCAGCAAGATAGATCAACTTGTTTGGGTGTGTTTGCTCTTTGATAACTCTCCACATCTACATGAAGCTACTGGGTGAAGTCATCCACTGCCATGGGGTGGGGTATCATCTCTGCCCATGGCAAATTAAGCATGCTGTTGATGTCCTGTCTCACTGTCTGGAGGCTGTGGGGGGTTGGATGGGAACAACAGGCTTTGGCTCAATCTTGTCAAGATTGAGTGGCTGTGGATTTTGGGGCCTTCGGGATCTGGGACTTACCATCTTTGATGCTGGATGGGATGGCAGTCATGTCCAGGAGGGCCTTTGTGCAATTTTGAGTTGTGTGTCAGTTGTGCCAGTTCCTGGATAGAGAAGCCTTATTCTTAGACACTCATGCTCTGGTCACCTCCTGAATGGATTATTGTAATGCACTCTACATGGGGCTGCCCTTGAAAAGCATCTGGAAACTTCAACTGGTACAAAATGTGGTGGTGTGGGCAGTTATATGTGCTCCTAGATCAGCACATGCTACACCTCTGCTCTGTGATCTGCATTGGTTGCCAGTTTGCTTTTAGGTTCAATTCAAAGTGCTGGTAATGATCTATAAAGCCCTACATGATATGGCGCCGGGTTATTTGAGGGGCTGTCATGGCGCCTGCCCTTTGGAACATCATACTTCCTGAGGTTAGATTGGGCCCTGACTGCATTGGCCTTTTGGAAGGTCCCAAAGACATGGTTTTGCCATCAGGTCTGGGAATCCGGTGAGGTATGGAGCCTGTGAAATAATTGTAGTGTTTGTAGGGTATAGATTGCACTCTTTTGCAAACAATGTTTTATGGTTTTAATTGTTTTATTGATTTTCAATGGTTTTGTTGCTGTTGTTCTGCTTACTCATTTGTATATCTTTCTCTCTTTTTTTGGTTATTTTTAACTGCATGAACCACCCAGAGTCATGTATGTGAAATGGATGCCTATATAAATTGAATGAATGAATGAATGAATGAATGAATGAATGAATGAATGAATGAATGAGTGAATGAATGAATGGAGCTATGTCTTACAATAGTCTTTGACCACTGGGGCCAATTTACTGATCCTGGCTATTGTCATACATAGTTTAATAGAAGTTTGTACACATTGTCAAACATAAATATCTTCTTTTTCATTTCTTTTTTTTTTAAGAATAAATATTTTTGGGTATAAGATATACAGAAGAAACTATATCAAATCCTCTCAAAACACAATGGGTAGGATCGGTATTGTCCTTCTACTGATAAGCAGCACTCTGTGGATTAGCAGAGGCTGGAATGAAGGAAACAGCTACATGGTGGGAAGGAGGAATTAACAAAATAATTGCCTTCCACCTTATTTTTCTAACAGAATTTCTGCTGCATTGAACAGCTTTCCATATGCAGAGGGACATTAACTTTACAATTTAACCTTAAATATATCCAAAAGCAGACATTTTGGGAAAAGATCTTCTCACCCTAGGCCTAAGTTTGAAATGTCAAAGAAATACTTAGAATGGTTCTATATAATCCAGGAACTAATCTGAGACTTTTTTCTTTTCTTCCCTCTGAAAACAACCTTTAAATCTGTGTTTGAAACACACTCTTCATTTTATGTTGTCTGGCTTTCAAGTTGATAGATATCAGTGTATAGTGACAACATGGCCACAAAGGAGAAACATATGTGATCTTGGCACATATCCAGAATATGCAGCCTGAATGACCCTCTTCAGAGCTCAACTCTGGTGGCAGGCTCAACACACCTTTTAATTTAATACTGTTGCATTTGATTGCTCACTGCAAGGAAGGATTTGGGGGCTGGGCAGTTCTCAGGGCTAGGTCAGCTCGAGTGTTTTACTAGGCCAGTAAAAAACGTCCACTGAAAGTTTAACATTCATGCTGAACAGACTCTGGAGTGTTCTGGGCTTTATAAAAATAAACTCCCATCCCTGTGAAACACAGGGATTGAAGAAACTGCACTTGCATCCCTAGAAGAACTGATAGCCCCATAATTTAATTTGAGTAAAAATAGTCTAGAAGCCATATTATAGTCATTGAAAAAGATCATCTGTATTGAAATAACTTGTTTTGCAAGGGAGAAACTGTCATTCCAGGAAGTGGCTTCTTACTTTGGAATGATGTGCATTATTGATACATTGGCCAAATTTCTATCCCCTGATTTCTCTACAATAATGAACAAGATTCTACTTTCTCCTATAATATTTTCTCCAAACCTGTTGGTAGATTAGTCTGAGATATAACAATTGAGTTGAGATTACATAGAGAACTTTGATAGAGAAGCAAAGATTTGTATCAATGTCTTCCCAGTCCTCATCTAATTCTATGAGCAATACCATTCCATGCCTATGATCTGTCAGAATATTTGCAAAGTACATAATGATCATACTTAAAACACATTGCTAGTCTTTTCAGACGTGCGCTTTTAGATGCTTCATCACTTTCCAAAAAATCTTCAAGATCGGGTTGTGAGTGTAAACAACATAATCAGATCTTTCAAATTTCATTTAATTTGTTCATAGAGATTTTATTAAGTGTGTTAAGTTTATGTGGCCACAATCTTGTTCTCACAACTCTGGATGGTTAGCAATACATTAAACACCGTGAAATAAAACCCAACAACAAAAATAAAAAATAACTATAATAGGAAAAAAATGTAATATACATTATGCAATGCCCACTAAAAATAATGTTTTTCATTCAAACCAGGCAGATCTGGCTCACCTAACAACCTGGTCCCAGCGCCTGGGGGAAGAGTCAATTTTTTATGGTGTTCTTGGAGGCTGACAGGGGAGATGCTGTTCCAGAGAGCAGGCACTGTGACAGAGGGAGCAGGTCTCCTGACTCCTATTAAATGGCACGGCTTCACAGAAGGGACCTGGAGCATGTTCACCCTGCTGGATCTAGTGGGGCCAGGAGACACAATTGGGGATAGGTGGTCCCTCCAATAATCTGTTCCTTTGCCATGTGGGGCTTTATAGATGACAACCAGCACTTTGAATTGCACCCAGAAGCTTACTGGGAGCCAGGGCAGCCCACAGAGCAGTGATGTTCCATGGGCATATTGGGGTGTGCCCAACACTGCCTGCGCTGCCACATTTTAGCTGCAATATATGAATACTCTTCAAGGGCTGCCTCATATAGAGCACACTGCAAAAATCCAAATGAGAGGTGACTAAGAAATGACTAGACCGATAACCATGTCCACTTCTGAAAGCAAATGACCTTTTTGGAACTCAGATATTTTTTTCCTCCCCTCCCCCCCAGTAGCAGCCCATCCCCCTGTTTCCCAGCACTACCTAGTCCAGTTGTATTAGACTTCCACTACTATAATCGCCAGACCACACATTGGTAAGTTCCAAGCTGGGGAAGACTGCTCTAATACTCACAAGGGAAGCAAGGAGGTATTGATCATCCATAGCTGTTTGTTCCCACTTCTGATGTTGAAGATGGTGGTATCTCCATTCCTAATATAGATGTTTTATTGAGCCATGGTGGATAATCATTTTTGGTGGACCTATACACTTCTTTGAACCCATGAAAAAATAGCATCAGTATATTCATAGGTTTGGATCCAGACTTGATTATGCTTAAGTAGATTCCTTGAAACCAATGCGACTTGTTAGTCATGAGTCTGGTGTAAGCATGACTACGTTCATTGAAATAACATACCACAAAAACAGATGTTCAAGCACTTTGGACTACATTTCAAAGCAAAATGATTTGATCTATACATCCTGGATTAATATGCAGATCAGAAGGCAATTTTTGTTTCCATTTCTGACTTCTCTGAATTTTGCAGTACAGTCCTCAGTAATTAAAAAAAAGAAATATGTTAAACATACTAACGTGAATATCAGAATGAGGCTCAAATAAGTAGAAATGCACATTTAATTTTTTTTTTTAGAAAACTATTTTTGTTGCAAAATAAAGTATATATTTAAATATATATTCACACACACATACATACGCACACACACTAATATGTTCATACAGATTCGTAAAGCAAAGTTTAATATATAATGGATAGGCAAGGATTATGAACAAACATGTGTACAGGTGATCAGAGACAGATGCAACTCCAAATGTTTAGCTTTCCATAATATGTAGAAAAAGTTCCATTACAAGTTTTCCGTGCATGGATTGATACCTTTTAAAACATACCTAAATGAATGGCCATCACCCATTAATCTTTGTGGCAGCATATTCCTGAAGTCAATTACGCATTGCACTGTGCTTTCTTTTGTAAGTGCTGAGCCTACTGTCCAGAAGCTCTTATGGGTCACTCTGTGTGTTCTAGCAGCCATTATGAGAGAGGAAGAAAAATTTCCCTTGCTCCGCACTGTCCATTCATCTCAGGAAAGCTTGTGGATTTACATAGTGTTTAATTAATGGTTTGTTATAATCTCTGTCTTTAAAAGCCCAGTCCATTTGGTGAAGGAGAAGAGTGGATGGATGGAAACTTAATGACATGACAGTAATAAAAAAGAAAAGAAAAGGAATGAAAAAGCTCTTGAACCCTTGAACTCCATGGACATGCTGAAAGCGTAAACTGCTTTAGAAGAAACCCTCTGTGTTTCATGCAAGGGAATATATTGCAAGATGACATCATGCTAAATTTGAACCTTCCTCCTGAATCTCTTTTTGCAGGCAGGCACTGAGAGAGGCAGCACAATAGATTTCTTCTCTGTTGGGTGCTCAGGCAGAAAGGCCATTCGCCCTCCACCTCTTCATAAAAACCTCGGCAGAAAGCAATTGCTTCATTGCACACCAGTAGCATATAAATGAGCTTCTTCATTTCTTATTTGGGTAATAAAAGTCAGCCCGGCCACCCCTTTTTGAGCATTCAAGGATGATAATGTTCGCAAGCAATTAAAATCCACGGCTGAAATTAAATGACTTCACCCACAGAAAAAAGGCAGTGATTTTAAAAAAATGGATAATAACTACAGGACACAAATCTTTTAAAACAAAAAAATAAACGTACTACTTTCTTGTCATTCAGATTAATATTATTTTATATTATGCATACATTTCGTATTCACATGCCAGCGGTTTTCAAACTGTGGCCAGAGACCCAGGACTGCTTTGGAAATGTTTTATTTTTTTTTTTGGTGGTGGTGGTGGGTGTTCTATGCAGATAAATTTCCAATTGATTCACTGGGTTTTGGATCATTTCTGGCCCCAGATCATTCCTCAATCCAGTGCCCTCAGAGATGCTGAACTACAACGTACAGAATTCTCCACTAGTAACTAATTTCTCTACAAAAGCTCTCTGCACATCAAAAAACATGTGCGATCGAACTCAGTGGTATAGCACTTCCTTTGTGGAGAAAAGTTCCACATTTCATTACCTGCATCCCTAACTGTGGTAGTGGGGCTGGAAAGAAATCTGCTGAAAACTTGGAAGAGCTCCAGCTAGTTAAGAGAGAGACTACTGAAATGGATTGAAATTGAAATTGAGGGCTGCTAGATGTGTTCTTGGCTCTACCTTTATATCTGTAGAAACGTCATGGTGGCATTAGCCTTCAAAATGCTAAAATGCTTGAGGTCTGTGTACGAGATGGGGTGCCTTTTTCTCCACGTTCTTCCAGACACACCAGTTATGGAACAGTTTTGCTCTGGTAAAATCAGCACAAGTACAAAACTTGGGGCTTCTTCGTAGCAGCGACTGCTTGATGGAATTCACTTCTTAAAGAAACCCATCTTGATTGAATGTCCTTTTCTGAGAATTGATGGAATTAGTTTTTCATTCGTTATGGTGGCGGGGGAATGCTATTTCTCTTTCCACCATTTTTGATTTGCGAATGCATGTATCTGTGCATTTTAGAAATGCATTTTCTTTTGGATACCATTGGATACCATGCGCAAGCAGCAGAGAATGTGTCAAAGAAAACTTAAGATGTTGCTTGCCCGGCCTAACTCTGGAAGGGTGATTTTCTGTAACAAAACGAAGCCATTTCTGACCTAACAATTAATTTAAAAGCAAATGTGGTTCAGTACATTTCATTAACACAACTGAATAATGTGCATGCTTACCTCCTGCCAGAATGATGACTTCTTACCAAAAGGGCTTTTCTTTGCCATGATAGTTTCCCCTTTATAATATGATGTCATCACATTGAATAGCCCTGCATGAGTTTCTGATGAAAAGCACAAGCAATTCTCTTCATGTTTCTAATACATGAACCATTCCATTCATCTCTCTGAAAGATGGGAAAGAGGAGGGGCTGAATACCACAAGCAAAGGTAGTAATTGTATGGTTAGTGCTATATTAGCAACGGTATTATTTGGGCTTTTGACATGCACAACTTTTGTAGACTAATGAAATAATTTTTTTAACTCTCTCCAGACTTTGGAAGAAGCCACATAATGAAGGGATGGAAATATTCAGGGTGTGATCACTTTGTCTATATTGCACATATAAAAAGTTCCAGAACACAGAAACAGGCGAGGCTTGTGGTTCATTCTGGTAGCCCCTTTTCTTTTTCCTCCCTCCCTCCCTCCCCCCCCCAACAGCTAAATGCTACTTGAATATTTTTATACTATATTTTGCACATGATTACTCATTTCTGTTTGGACCATTTCGATGATGATGATGATTTTTAACTGTGTCTCTTTTTCTTCCAAAACCCACATTCTAAGCGTCTTATCTTGCCTTGCTGTATAATGTGTGTATATAATGGAAGTTTCTTGGCAAATTTAAATGATAATTTTAGCGTTCTCAAGATGTAAAGTTATAAAATAACACTGTTATGATAATGGTGTATTACATTATATTTCCAAAGTACAATCAAGAGGTGATGCCCACAAAATGGTGGGCACAGAATGAAACAGCCAGAAGTAAAAGAGCAAAGGTAGTATTGAGACCTCAGACATGGTTGAATTTTTTAATGGTCCTCTCAAATTGAATCTTTCTGCATACAGAAAATCAGTGGGTCAGAATAAAAAGTACCGCATAGATTTTTAGGGATTAATTTGTTTTTGAGAAAAGAGAGGTTAATATGAGAGAAGAGCTGAAAATTCAGTTCGACATCTGTACTGTCCCATAATACAAGCCAAGAAATCACTTTGCTGAATGTAAAGATTTGTAAACAACACAACTTACAGAACTTGCCACTCAGCCTACCCCAAAGCCTAGGGATAAAACCAAGTTTTAAGGGCTCTTTTAAACATAGTCAGAGTAGGGGGCAGATGGACCTGAGGGGGAATGTTGTTCCAGAGTTCAGGCACCGCAACAGAGAACATATATGTCCTAGGTCCCATATCTAAGATGACACTGCTTAATGGATGGTACTTGGAGCTTGCCAACTTTGTCCAATCATACAGAATAGGCAGAAACTACAGAAGACAGATGGTCCCTTAGATAACCAGGCCCTATGCCAGGAAGGGCTTTATAGGTCATAACCAGCACTTTGAATTGCATCCAGAAGCCTATAGGTAACCAGAGCAGTTTACAAAGCAAAGATGTTACATGGGACTGATATGGCAGGCCCATAATTGCCTGTGCTGCTGCATTCTGGACCAGTTGCAGCTTCTGAGGGATTTTCAAGGGCAGCCACATACACAGAGCATTTGGTTCACACATAAGGTGACAAAAGCATGAGTGACTGTCAGAAGGTACAATATGCAAGCTGAATTGGGGATGCAAAAGAATTTTACCATGGACCTTACAAATTTTTCACTTCCTTTGGATCTCTGGCAGAACAAAAGCTATCAAGAATGAGTTTAACTTGTACTTTTTCCTTTCCAGAGGGGGGAAAAGATTCATCTCAACAAGTATCCTTGGCATCTGTTTTTTATAGCAACAATGGCCTGCATGCTCAAAGTAGCTCACGAGGCTCCCTAAAGGCTGATTCTTCTTTGTAGTGCTTCTTGGGCAATCATGTAACTGGGAACATGTTTAGTCACATGGTCAGCCCAAGAAGTGCTGCAAAGGAGAAGGAATCTTTGAGGAAAGTCCTGCACTGTTTTAAGAAGAACTAGTTTTTATGTGCTTTTGCCATAAAAAAGAGGGGAAAAGCCAAGAGTATTCCTAGGTCATATATTTTAGAAGTAAGTTCTCCTCACCATCTAAATATATCAGTAGATTTATATCCAGAAAATCATTAGAACTACAGACACCAGTATTAGATGCAGAGATGGCAAATCCAAGAGTCACTTGGTTTGAGATGGGCAGCTATAGAAATTGAATGAATGAATGAATGAATGAATGAATGAATAAATAAATAAATAAATAAATAAATATAAAATCTCTCTTCAAATCAGGTAAAAATCAGCCCACTATTGATAAACCCTGTTGTGGCATTTTAGAAGGAACAGAGAGACTTTGGGAGTAGAGTACTTAATTTTACCATTTGTTCTACCTCATTATAATCCTTAGCAGACACTTAATGATATTTTATGGGTATTTTATCTAGTTGAGTCACTTAATGAGTATTCTTTTATAGAAAAGACCAGTAAATTAATCTCTTACACTTTTCTCAGTCCTGAACTCCTGACAATCAGCTCCACTGTATTCAAGAAGGGGCATGGTTATTGATTACCAACACTACTAAATCTTTCTGCTTGAAATTTCTCATCTAATGAGCCATTCATAGGCAGTTTTATTACATTCAATTACAAAATAAACATAGGATTTTAATGGAATGTAACTTGAACATCCTTGCAAAAAATTCTGTAAAATTTGGCACACCATAACATATTATGGTTTAATTTTCCTGCAAATTTTGGTCCATTCTGATAAAAAAGTTAAAGATGCCATTAGGCATTTATGTTTTTCTGTGCTGTATATTAAAAAGACAAAGTTGTGTTTTTCTTGAATCATGCTCTGAAGCTGCCCCTCCTCCTCCCTGACTGATCTGTGGCAAGATGGGCTATTTCCTGAGCAATGCATGGTGAGACATGCTATTTCAAGAGCATTGGATTGGACCTTTGATGCAGAATGGGAGGCCTCAGACAGCCCTAGTTTGCACATGGACAACATTCATTCATTCATTCATTCATTCATTCATTCATTCATTCATGTGTCAAATTTATATCACCGCCCAACTCCCCCACAAGGAGGGACTCTGGGCAGTTAGATTAGATGATGACATCTTTTAAATCTTTTGGAAGACCAAACAGAGTAAATAAAACAGACTAAAGAGGGTCGAAGAAGCATAGTTGGGTAATAAACAAAACAAAAACAAAAGCTAAACAGCTCCACAGATCTCCCTCCTTACTTTTTAAAAAGATCATCATCATCATCATCATCATCATCATCATCATCATCATCATCATCTCTATGAGAGTTTACAGAATGCTGTGGGAGAAACATTTTTGAAATAATCCCCAAAGAGGCAGAGTTGCTTCTTTTCAGTCTTCCCTACATGGAGGAATTAAAAAAAAAAAAAGGAAAACTTCCTTTGCTGAGAGTAAACAGGTGGGGGAGGAGAAACTTTGAAACTGATGGTGTGTGGGCAAGAGTGAAATAATCCTTCACCTTCCATTCCTCAACTCAGACTGGCTGCTTTTTTTGGTCTTACCAAGTTACCATTGTGAGGAAGTAACAGGCCAGAACCCCAGAGTAGAACCCCTCCATCTGCAACCCAACCAATTAAAAATTGCTCAGAATAGAGTGAGTAATCTCTTGATCTAACTAATTAAAAGCTTAAAGCATCCTTGAAAGGTACTGTGAAAATATATCTGGCTTTTAAAAAATTAATATGGATTCTTACTGGCAATATCCACTTTTTTTTAACATAATATTTGACTCAAATGTTTATTCACTTTTTTTTTTTTTTAATGATCATATAGGAAAGTAATCAGGTTTGCCACAAACATTGAATTTATCTCATCTGCATTTCCCTCCCTCCATTTGTGTAGCAATAGCAGGTCACAAAAACAAGCCATTGGGCCTCACCTCCCCCCCCCCAGCCCCATGGTATTAGTTCACTTTCCAAGCTAAAGGAATAAAAGGGACAACAGGGAAAGAGCTAGTTGTTGGGCTGGAGAGTGACGCAACCCCTCCTTTCTTTCCCAAAGCCTTCATTCAAAGTGGTTCATTCAAAGGGCTGTGATCTGAAACTCGGCGGATCAGACCACAGTGCCGGCAGGCCTTTGAATCCGACTCTACTGCCTATGAAAAAGTTGTCTTTTTGTGTGGGGAGTTAGAGAAGCTGCCACACAGATTGCAAGTGGAGGGGAAACAAGCATCTCCAGTGGGAGATCGTTCGTCCTTTGGCATTAGGGAAAAGGTGAAGACGTTGTGACATTAGGTTTGTGAAGTCAGCAGTGAGCGCAGAAAGGGGACTTTGGAAAGGGTCACCCAAACAAATGAGCCTTGTGTTCCATTGTTCAACAACACACTGCAGGAAAGGACATTTTTCTTCTGGTTAGGCTGGAACAGGGCAAGGGAACTGAATAATCATTCCATTTTCAAGGCAAGAAAATCCCTTTTTCTCTTGCTACCATGTGGAAACGATCAAGATGTACATCTCCAAAAGATAGATCTAAAACTACTTAGATCCCTTTAAGGCTGGTGAAAGAATAGAAGATAATGTTTTAAAAATCAGAATGTTTAGATTACAAGGTTTCAGAGTAGCCATGAAATGTCCCAAGGTACCTAAGATACTTTTAGTACAGCCTTATCTTACAAAATCAATCCAGCATCTTGACAGAAACTCACACAAAGCTTAAGTTGAAACCATAAGGTTCAAAATTCAAAACAAGAGATATTAAATGCTTGCTGATAATACTTTCAGCCAACTTATGTAGCCTAGTAAATTATGCACAAAAAATTATAAAATTAAGCAGGGTTTGATGAGATGGAATGAATTAAAATTCCTGGCTAGAAAGGATAGCTCTTAGAAAGATTAAAATCCTACCTATTATTTTTCTTCCTCATTATATTGTTTGAGGTATCACAAAAATAGTTTGGCAAAATCTCATTAAATATTTATTTATTTACATGGGATTAAAAAACAACTTAGGTGTAGGTCAAAAATATTACTACAATCAAATACTGATATCCTTTATGAGGTTTATAAGGTGCTCCTATCAACTAGTTTTTGAGGATTAATGTGTTTCTGTGGGTGTATGTATATATATATTGGATTGGAAGAAGATGAACATGGTTTTAAAATTGGAGGAAGAAACATCAATAACCTGTGCTATGCTGATGGCACTATTCTGACAGCTGAAAATGCAAAGGATCTGCAAGGCCTAGTACTAAAAGTCAAAGAGCACAGTGAAAAAATGGGACTAAAATTAAATATAAAGAAGACCAAACTAATGACAACAGGTAGAACAACCAGCCTTTGAACTGACAGTGAAGATATCAAAGTGATGGATAGCTTCTGCCTTTTAGGATCAACCATCAACAGTAAAGGAACAAGCAGTCAAGAAATATGCTGCAGACTAGCACTTGGTAGAGCAGCCATGAAGGCCTTGAACAAGATACTCAGATGCTGTGATGTGTCTATACCTACAAAGATCAGAACTGTGCAAGCCTTGGTGTTCCCTGTGATACTCTATGGATGTGAAAGTTGGACTTAAAAGAAGCAGGATAGGAAGAGTATTGATGCCTTTGGACTTTGGTGTAGGAGAAGACTCCTGAGAATACTGTGGACAGCCAAGAAAACAAACCAATGGATCATCAAACAAATCAACCCAGAGTTCTCACTCAAGCCACAAATGACCTGGCTTAAATTATCCTACTTTGGACACATGCAAAGACCCAGGTCTCTAGAGAAGTCTCTAATGCTGGGAAAGGTGGAAGGAAAGAGAAGAAGAGGATGACCAGAAGCAAAGTGGATGGACTCAGTTACAGTGGTGACGACTGGACCATCAGAAGACATGAAAGACCAAGTTAGGGATTGATTGTCATGGGGAAAATCTATTTATGTGGCTAAGAGTTGAAAACAACTTGATGGCAATGTGTGTGTGTGTATATATATAATATACATATATACATGCATGCCATGGCAGCCTTAATATTTGATATTCAGTGCTGATTTGGTGAAAATTACCTTAATAGCTTCTATCTTGGTTGTTGTGTATGCTTTGCAATGGCCTTTGGCTATTCACATAATATACCTACTTGGACTTGATATTATGGTTTCAAATATGTAAAGGCATTCCACTCTGATCAGGGGAACAAGTTGGAATATACACAGATTTCAGCACTGGACCGCTCTATTTAGAAAAAAAGAACAAGAAAAAAAAAGAACAATGCATATAATTGGAGACTCAGTATTTAAATTATGAAGAACCATTGTATTCTGTATTAACTCCAGGTAGTGATTTCTCTCTTAGTTCAATAGTAAATAATGTGGGATTTCAAAAATAAATAACTAATATTTTATTTTGCTCCATGTAAAAGCTTGTAGTAAGATTTAAAAGATGTTATTTTTAATTCAGCTATTCTTTCATATAGTTAATTTTTTTTGTACGCTTCTCTGCTTTTGATGAGCATGCTTGAAATACTACTTACTTCTTGTATATGTTCTGTATCCATAATGCCATAATCTATTATTATTATTATTGTTCGTTGCACAGTCAGCCAGACTGGATTTGGCATTTTTATCTGCCTGTTGAGTCCTTCCCGAGGACCTGAGATAGGCAGATGTTGTTGTCTAATGTTGTTAAAGGTGTCATCGCAGGATATAAGCTGTTGCAAGTAAAGCTGCCTTTTGCACTTGACTGATGGTGATTTTGTCAATGCTGATGGTCTTCAAGTGGTACTCCAGATGTTTTGGGATTGCACACAAGGCACCTATTACTATTGGTACTATCTTTGCTTTCTTTTGCCATAGTCATTCTACTTCTATTTGCAGGACTTCTTATTTTATTATTTTTTCCAGTTCTTTCTCTTCTATTCTGCTGCCTCCAGGTATTGCAATGTCCACTACCCAGACTTTTTTGTCTTTCTTATCAACAATTGTTAAGTCTGGGGTGTTGTGTGGCAGGTGATTGTCTGTTTGAATTCTAAAGTCCCAGAACACTTTAGCTTCTTCATTTTCTATTACTTTGTCTGTTTTGTGGTCCCACCAGTTCTTGCTTGCAGGCAAGTGGCATTTCTTGCAAATATTCCAGTGCACCATTGTTGCTACTTTGTCATGCCATTGTTTGTAGTCAGTCTGTGTGATCTTTTTGCAGCGGCTAACTAGGTGGTCCACTGTTTCTTCAGCTTCTTCGCAGAGGCAGCATTTGCTGTCTGTTGCTGTCTTCTCAATTCTGTCTTTATGCATTTGTTCTTAAGGCCTGGTCTTGTGCAGCCAAATTAGCCCCTCTGTCTCTTTCTTCAACTTTCCTGCTCTTAGCCATTGCCAGGTCTTGTTGTTATCTGCTTTGCCTGCTATGTTTTTTGTGTACTGTCCATGTAATACTTTGCCTTGCCATGTCTCTTTCCTATTCTTCATTTGGTCTTTCTTGTAGGCTAGTTTGGTTTCTTCAGTATTCAGTAAGCCTTCAATGGTGTGCTAGCTTCAATGCATCTTCTTCACTGTCCTTCAGATATTCTTCCAATGCCCTTTTTCTTCTTCAGCTGTCTGGTGTACTTGCAACGTTCCATGTCCACCTATGCTCCTTGGTAAGTAGAGTTTGTCAACAAAACTGCATGGATGAAGGACATGATTCATTGTCATTATTTTTCTGGTCTTCCTATCCACAGCTTCTTGTTCTCTCTCTCTCTTTTTAATTATTAGTATTATTAGTATTATTATTATGTTCTTTTTTCAGTATTTGCAAATTAAGAGTTACATATGGGCAGTATCAGTAAGAAAAAGAATCATATATTAATTTCTTTAGTTCTGAAAGCGTTATTTTCTAAAGTATATAACATAGTCATGCAAATATATGATAATAAAACTAATTCCTGCTTTAGGATTTGTTTTTAATAATTAAAATTGGTTAACTTTTTAAAAATAAATAGAAGAGCAGAAGTAAATAAATGCAATTAAGTAGAAATGGGAAGGAAGATTTAATATTGCAAATATTTGTTTACAAAGCTTTTTAAAAGTATATATTAGATATTTCTTGTAAATACATTTTAAAAATATCTCTATGTTCTCTATGTTCACTAAGCAGGAATTCCAGAATGTTCTTAGCCAATGCACATTTGTATTGAGCCAAAGAAACTTTCATGTACATAATGTGGCACTGAATCCTACTTAGGAATTTTGAAAAAGAAATAAACAATATTAGGGAAATTACTGCATATCAGCTACAGCTAAGTTCAGTAACTATATTAAATTATCATTAAAAATGATAAATCAATAAAAATGATATCAAAAACCAGATGCTTAGAGTTTATATCTTAATGATGAGCTATATTACTAAAAGTTGTTAAAATTGTGAGTCAGCAAATGTTTGTTTTACCAACAAATAATCAAAGGAAAAAGAAGATAATTACTTTGGTGTAAAAAATGAACCGTATAAGACCTTTCGAAGCAAAATGAAAGAGAACAGATGAAAACTTAGATCAATTGGAATATGCATAACAGAAATAATTAAAAGTGGCTGGTGAATGACTGTTAACAGAACTGTGAATACTATGATGGAGGTGCTGCAAGTATATTTGCTTTGGTTGTTGACCTGTGTGTCAGAATCTATCACCTGCACTGAGCCCAAAATGATTATTAACTGTACCTGATAGCTTTGAATGGCTTGTACAGGAAAACTGTCAGCCTTACAAAGTAAACCAGACTAAGAAATGAATGCCATGTAGGCCGGTACTATTTTTATTGTAATACATAATACTTTTTTTTGTAGTAACAGAATCTTGCAAGTCTGAATGTGCTTTCCTTCCCTTCCTTTTATTTACCTGTGAATCAGGGAAGGGAGGGGCTTGTCTGAGACATTTTCTCCAATTACTTTCTTGGCCTAGACTCAGGCCCCTCTTATCTGACCATTGCTTTGGTAGAAATTCTTCCTCCTGTCCTTCAAGGCCATTTCCTCTTTTCTCTACAATAATAGACAAGGCCATTCCCCTCATTAGGTTTTATGGAAGGAAACTTTTCCAGTTTTCCTATATATCTTCACATCTAAGAGATCCAGTATTGAAAGATCGTAAACGAAGGAAAGGACAGTTGAAATGCGTATATTACCTTTGCATAGTTTGTAGCCTTCCCTACTGATGCCCTCCAGATAGATTGTGACAGCAATTCCCCAAATTCCCAACACATCTGGAGGGAACCAGCTTGGGACAGCTGCTATACTTGACATGCAGCCCAGTTGTTCTTGGCACGCTTCATTTGAATGTCCTTCTATAGCCTCCAGTTCAAAGGAGCTTGTACGAAAGAATTTCTCTGTGCAGCTGTCATTTATTGCGTTAGGACTTACATAGAAGAGTGGAGAACAGAGTATACCCTTGATCCACATGGCGGTGAAAAGAGGATTGAATAATGAAGTTTTAAGCCAGTCATCCTTTATCTAGTGCCATCTAGATATATTAGGCTCTACTTCTCATCATTCTAAGGTAGCAGAGCCAAGAGGATAATGTGAACTTTAGCCCAGTATGCCAGGAAGGCATGGAGTTGGGAAAGGTATATTGGCAACCTGGAGCAATGAGATTTTACCAGGTGTTTGTTTTTTTCCCCATAATGTGTATATATTTCCCTTTCCCCCCCTTTTTGTTCTCCCCCCAAATTAAAAAATGGATTATGAAATATTTTTGGAGGGGAAGATAAATATTGTACATTGATTAAAACAAAGTATTCATATAGTGAAACTTCTACTCTCCCTAGATCGTCTCTTAAAGCAAATAATTTTTTACACAGCCAACACATTGATCCCAGGCTATTCAATATTCTCCCTTGGGAGAAGCATTTGACACCCCATTCTTTTTCTTTCAGAAAAACAGTCAAGGGGCATCTCATTTGGCATACTTTTAACTCTTAAGTCTTGAATGCCCTGCTTGTGAGGATCTTCCTGTCTGTAGTCTATGTTTCATGCATCAATAGCCACACTGAGTGCTCAGAGTGAATGCCAAGACAGGATATCAATCAACTAACAGACCAATTTGATTAATAAATGCAATTCCTATGCTGAGGACACACCAAACCTTCATTTCTGCTTCCAGGTGTTAACAGCCATTTTGACAAGAGGAGGAAAAAGGTCATGGACTTCTGCAGAGGGCTGCTGCACCCAA
The DNA here is from genome assembly GCF_059951505.1 of Python bivittatus. Taxonomy (NCBI): domain Eukaryota; kingdom Metazoa; phylum Chordata; class Lepidosauria; order Squamata; family Pythonidae; genus Python; species Python bivittatus. The sequence continues at coordinate 4,706,408 of NW_028277124.1, read as the reverse complement.
GGTCATACAGACCATAGATCAAAAAGACCATAAACACCCCAACCATATACAATGTCGCACAGTGCTAGCCAGCTTGAGCATGAAGTCAAAAGCTTTAGCCTACAGTATACTTTTTGTGCTAATTTGATTGTAAAAGATAGAGGGATACTTTGGTCTGTTTTACAGGTGAAGTGAACCTAATATTTTAAAATGGAGGCAGATGCGTCCTTTCTGATTAAACCTCTAATCAAGAAAGTATTGGAGAGCAAGGGCGTTATAATGCCAGTCAGTAAAATATTAATCTGACAGATCTTAACATTTTGATTTGTTTGGTTACTTATGGCTTATCTGGCTACTTATGGCTGTTCCACAAGTGCAACAGCTCTTCACAAATGCAGATGTCTGGCACCATTTCTCCTAATTGGTAAGAGGCTTCAGTTTGCAACTAGAAAGTTGCCTGATTGTGGCATCACTCTCATTTGAAGACTATTTTCTTAAACAAACAACAACATTGAAATAGATAAATAAATCTTAAGTTTTAATAAAACTGGGAGCTTGTTCACACACACAGCAAAAGCAAATGAGTTGTCTGCTCGTATTGCTTTATATGTCAGATTTGGCCAGGAGAGACAGAATTAATGTACACCTGAACTGGACTACACAGGCACATTTTATGCAGTTCTGCCTTTCAAAAGGATTCAGAAAGTTCAGCTGCTCCAGAATGGACCATTTGTGGTATTAAAATAATTTCACTGACTACCAATCAGCCCTATTGTATGGGATATTATAGTCTGAAATAGTCAATTCTACCATACGAACCTGCCTGTTTTAAAAAAAATCTTAGGATAAACCTTATTTTATGTCCCCCTCCCCCCCAGCATCAGATACATATTTGTCATGAATATGCAACAGAACCTTCTTGATAGCAGCTTCCAAATTCTGAGATTTCATGCCAAGGTTGGCCAGGTTCCATCTTTAGTGGATAGGTAGGGACATAAAAGAATTGGGATGGGGATAAATGTTAAATCTTGTGAGATTTTTTTTTATAATCTAACTTTGAATCTTATAAGACTTTGCTGTTCTTGCAAGATTTTGGCCATTTTAATTTGTTTTCAAAAGGTACTTATTGACTTCATGAGCTCTATCTATGGAATCTACTGGTGTCTTGTTTCTGATACTCACCCTATAACTTGAGGATCCTAGGGCACATAGACAAGATGGTGGAAAATCAGTTATCAGATCTTAGTGCCTGAAATGGGTGAACAAACCTGAGCAGGTGACTTATGAAGATGAAATAAGAGCAGATTTCCATAATGGGGACAGTTGCATGCATAGATCAACCCAACAGTCAGTATGTCATCATTTACCCATGATGCCTAGAGACCACAAACAGTTGGAAGAAGTTGGTAGGAAAGGGGAGAAAGGCCAGAGCCAGCTTTCTGAATAGAAAAAAAACAGCCTTTTCTGTTCAGTCACTTTCAGAGCAATCCACTCTGTGGAGGTATTTAAACTCACTATGGGTTGGGGGGCTGGGGTTGTCTTGTCCACCCCATCATTGTTGGCTTACCTACTCAGTTCTTAGTGAAAAACATTTTTAGTGGACTTGCCCCCCACTTGCTCCTTCTCACCCCCTTGTCACGGTCGGTTTCTTTTACTCTCAATCTGGGATGAAATGGCACCACCTCCCAGCAAAGGGGTGGGGTGGGGGGTAAGACATACAATGTTGATGGTGCTACTGGCTTCTTTCATTACTTGCTCGGCTAATTTTTTTTTAAAAAGCGTTACCAGCCCAGAGGAGAGGCATCTGTCTGGAACTGCCTGCTGGAGAAGAACCCTTGGCAGTTACACATCAGTGATGAACTCTGGCACTAACAGCGGGCCTACTATTCATATGCTGGAGATAATACTTGTTCAGGGGGCTGCAGGCTCAGAACTCCAAGACATACACCCCATTTACCTAGGACTGTGGCTCACAACATACTTGTATTCAGCAGAAGTCATGCTAGGGACTTCAGTACATACACAGCTGCATACATGTGTAAGCTTCTTTCACACTTCACTCCATATAAAGCAATCTGGGACAGATTAATAGAGAGGTTGCAAAGATCATCTGATGTACTTCATGGCCAGATCTCAGCTTGAGAAATAGTCCAGCTCATTTTGTGATGGTCCAGGGAACAGTTCATTATGACTCATTCCAAATCATTTATTGTTATTTGGGAAACCAAGAGCTTTGCCCTCCCTTTGCCTAAAGAGAAAATTAGACATCTTTAACTATGCTTTTAACTTTTTCTTAAAATCGGAATTAGGTGGCATTTATAGGAACTATGTTACATGTGAAGGACCTTTTGAAGTATACACTTTCAAAATCTCTCTTTCTCCCTCTTTTTTTGCTTTTCAACAGGAAAAAAAAAAAAATTGCAAAACAAACAGATTGCCAGAAGAGACAAAGTGTGTCAACATTAATAGAAATCAATGCAGGCCTTTTCAAATTACAGTCTTTAAAACGTCAATAGCATTTTTGTTTTGAGACAGAATATAACAAAATGTGCAAGAGAAATTGGACCCTGTTGTGATAAATATTTATGGCAAATTACAAGCATATGAATGGGAGGGCTGTGTAAATGGAAGGGGTGTCCCAAAAAGATGCCCTTTTGGGAATGAAGTTTTCTGTTGGGTATAGAGCTGGGAGAATTAAACAAGATTAATTCTCTTATTTTTTTCCATTAAAGAAAATATAGTCTTTTAAGCCTATCAGATAGATACAGCAGTCACAAAACGTATTCTAAGGATGGGTTATATAAACAGCAAGGATAACAAATTTTATAATTAAACTAATGATAACTCTCAAGTTCTTTGCTCCAAGCTGAAGCTCACTTCTAACAAACTGATGTGATCCTGCTTTTCCCATCAATTAATATATGGGGTGAGGTGGCTTGGCTGGCTTCAAAAAAGGGTTGGATCAATTAATGGAAGTCAATTACTATTAGCCTTAATAGTAGTGTGGCTGCCTCAGAAGGCCATCTGCTGGGAGTCTAGTGGGCTTCATTGTGTGGTTGGCCACCAGCGTGAGAACAGATTGGTGACTTTGTGGGCCAGGAGTCCAATCCAATAGGCCAATGCTTATGTTCTTATGTTTAAAAATATAAAAAACAATTGCAGCCTCCAAGAGGTCTTCAAAGGCAGCCCCATATAGAACTTGCTGTAGTTGCCTAAATAGGTGGGGCTCCCACTCTAGGTAGGGCCACAACTGGTGCACCAGCCAAAGCTGGGCAAAGGCTCCCATTACCATGGCTTCTACTTGTTGTTCTAGTAGAAGTTACAAATCCAGAAGGAACATTTCTGGATCAGGAGAGATTATTCCACAGCTTCCTTTAAGGCCACCAGCAATGTTCCCTCCTGCAATGAGGTGTTACAGTAATAATCTCATGGATCTAGGAAACTACTTCTGCACAGAGGAACAAGGATGGGTAGAGATCTAGCATCCAGGTGACAGAGGACATACTAAAGACCACCCTATCCACTTCATTGGAAATCTTAGGCTAAAAGGAATCCCCCATATCAAGTCAAGTCAACACCCAGTCATCATGCTGGACCCACCCCATGTGGAGTCAGACTTGAGGAAATCTGAGTAAGTTTGCCAGAGAAATATTGTGGTAACTGATCACAGTGGCCAGGCAGGAATTCTTGATGTTGAATCATAGGGTTGAAAGGTACCTCAGAGTTCTAGTTCAACTCCCTACTCAGGACAGGAATCTTCAGATTATCCTAGACAAATGGCCATCCAACCTTTGTTTGAAAACCTCCAGTGATATAGAACCCACAACTCCAGCAAGCAAGCTGTTCCACTGTTTAATAGTTCTCAGAGTCAGGAAACTACTTATTTCAAGTTTGGATATCTGACTATAAAGCTTCCACATGTTGGCCTTATCCTCAGCACTGAGGAGAACATAGTCTCTTCCCTGTGATAATCCTTCAATTATTGGAAGACTGCTGTCATGCCTTCCTTTAGCCTTCTCTTCTTTAAGCTAAACAATTAAATTTATCTGTTCTTCATAGGATTTAGCCTCTCACCATATTTGTTGCTTTTCTCTGCACTCTTTTCAGTTCGTCAGCATTCTTGACTAGAAGGGGATTGGCCACCCAAAACACAACCACTGGATGCCAACCTGCCAATGCCATAATCTGTTCATTCAGATTCACTTCTTGTTTTTCTTCACTATTACTATAAGCACTGCTTAAAGATGAAGCACTGCTGTTTCATCTCCTGAAGATAACCCAAGGAGCTATCCAGGATCGGCTGACACAGGCTGCTCAAGAGTGATTTCATCAAGGGTCGCTTCGTGTTGCCAATAGTGAGTAGACCCTTAACACTCCATATAGTGATGGAAATGTTCCAGACCTATGAGTGCCAGAGTGGACATCTGAAGAGATCTGGCTGTATGAAGATATCCAAAACAGCAGTGAATTGCATCTAGACTAGGAAGTGATCTGTCTCACTATTTTCCTTGTGGAGTTCTGTACTTTCATCAAGCTTCACCTTACAATGCATCCTTTTAGGTTTTAATTCTCTCTTGTGTCCCTGTACCATAAGTATCTATGGAGCCCATTAGCTAGGCTGGCTTCTTTCAATATGGATGTTCTACTGCCTGGGGATTTAACCTACAGTACTTTGTTAATCATGACAAACAGCTTGCTCTGTAACACAATTTGAAATTTAGAAGAGCAAGTCTGCCTCTATCTTTTGAGTCTTGTAAAATTTTAAGTTTGATTCTAGTTTTTTTTCCTGGTCCATATAAATTTGCCAACAGTTTCTTGCCATTCATGTAGATTTTTTTCTGGAATTGGGATTGGTGCCATTTGGAACAGATAATTCATCTTGGGCAATATGTTCATTTTGATAATTGCAATTAATCCCAACCAGGAAGGCTTGAAGTTTTTCCAGCTTTCAAGATCTAATGTCTTGCCATAATTTGGCATACTTGTTTTGATATATTTCTTGATTATGCCTGTCAAATGTAAACCAAGATGTTTCACTGAATGTGTTATCTGGCAGCCAGATTCTTTCTGTAAAAAATCATCTTCTCCTTGTGTTAAATGTTTTTTAATTACTTTTGTTTTTGGGGCATTGGCTTTGTATCTGGAGAATTCTCTGAAACTATGGATTATTTTAATCAGCTGTCTTATTGCCCCTCGTGGTTCAATCATCTGTATAACATTTTAGCTTATATTCCTTTCCTTGGACGTTAAGGCCAGATATTTGTTTGTCGTACCTTTTCTGACAATATTTCTAAAACAATGATAAAAAATAAAGGAGAACATGGGCATCCTTGCCTTCTACCTTTGCTTATTTGGAAATCTCCTGAAAGTGCTCCATTGGCTATAATCACTGCAGTTGATATAAGTTTTTGCCCCAGTCTCTGAACATTTCTCTAGGATTTATTTTATGAAGTATTGCCAATTAATACTGTCTCCATTTTGAAATCAGTTCAATGCTGCTACTATATCCAATTTTCCTTTTTCTTTATCAAAATTGTCCAGTTCCGTAGTGAGATTGGGAACTTAAACTTGGAGAATATGCAGCAATGGTGAAACTAACAGTATATATACATAAACAGAAGTTTAACTAAATTTAAGCAAGAATGGCTTCCATATATATCATATATTATGCAGCAAGGTAAATACAAGCACTTAGAGTATGGAATGTTTTTAAAAGATTACAGGGACATTTGCACCTAAGGTACTATATGAATAGTCAAGAAGAATCATGGAAAGTCTAAAACGTTTAAAGGAAGATGGAAAGGAAATTAGCCTTGAAAATGATTGAGAAGAAGCAAAGCAAAAGCACATCACCTATGTGCCATTTGTTAAAGGACCCCTTTTTTCAAGCATCCAGTCAAGCTATTTTAGGAGGTGTATTAACTTTAATGAATGGACTTTTTAAAGCAGCAGCACCCGGAGCTATAATTAATCATATAGGGGAAGATAATGAACAAGTTATACAATATCATGAAAGATAGGGGCATTTTAATGACCACCAAGATCAAAATAGTCAAAACAATGGTCTTTCCATTGTAATGTAGGGCTGTGAAATGTGGATGCTGAGAAAAACCAAGAGAAAGAAGAAGATAGATGCTTTTGAGCTGTAGATTCTGAGAGGTTTACTAAGACTACTATGGGCTGCATGAGGAACCAATCAATCAGTCCTGGATCAAATAAAAAATGAGTGTTCCCTTCATGATCAGCAACGAAAATTCATTTTATCATTCAAGTGGAAGATGGATTTGAAAAGCACACTGTGCTTGCAGGGTTGAGGGAAATAGAAGTAATGGGTAAGGTGGATGGATGGGGATCAAAGAGATGGTGGGAATGTCATTGGAAGAGTTATGGAAGACCAGCTGAGATGGCTTGTATTTGTCCATAAAGTCACTTGGTGCTGAAACTGACTTGATGGCACCCAACTAATTAACTAATAAATGTCTTTCTATGTGTGATGGATCTCCTTAATATAATGTAGGAAAAACATAATGTAGGACTTTATCCATTCAGTGAACATCAGTAGACTGCTTTCTTTAAAGTTTCAACCCTCAAGGCAAATTGAAGAAACTTCACAATAAACTACCAAGGCTTCTCTGATTAATGAAAAGGAGATGTTAGAATGTGATAATCTCTCTCAAAATCCTACACATAAATTGGGCTGATGAGATTGAGGTATACTTAGAACCTCTATTACTTTGTCCTGAATGATCTTAATACATTTCATTAAATCAGATATATCAAGAGACTTTACACAGTATTCCAGCGGAGATATTTTATTATCAACTGCCTCTAATCAGGTACTTGCAGAGTTAACAATAGTTTATATATATATATATATATATATATATATATATATATATATATATATATATATTCCCTCATCTCTATATGAATAGACACTACACTTTCTCAATCTCTGCAGCTGTTGCCTTGAGAAGAAAGATGGTGATGGGACTCTTTTGGCTGCCATCCAAACAATTAACAAACAGACCCTTTTGGACAGTAAAACAGAAGAGAATAACCTGTTTCTGAGAAAAGGTTGTGGTGTACAGTCATAAAAATGCCATGACATGGGCAGTCACAAAATATCCATAGTCAACTGGCGAGGTTGATGCCGAACGCCTTCTCTAATCTTCTCTCCCTGGGACACTTTCAACCATCCCAAGCTTTCTTTGCCTTTTTTCTTCTAGGTAGATAGGCAGATGTCAAAAACATTGGACTGGAATCACTCATGGTTTTTTCCCCTGAAAATATCTGGAGGATGTAGGTGGGCCCCATAAACATTTTGGGAAATTAAGATGGTCCTGATTCTCCCCAACTGTTCCAGAAGTTATTCTGGAAAGCTCCAATTATGTAAACCCTCCTTTGGACACTATTGGTTCAGAATACAACACCATTACTTTCTTCCAGCTTTTATCACCTCACTTGGTATCTTGTTCCCTATTTCTTCAGCCATGGTACTCTGGATTCCTTTTCAGACTGTATTCTTGAAATTCAAATCTTTTGCCTCAGAACTCAATCTCCCCGATTTTTTCTTTCGCTCCTGATTCTACCTGTGTCTGACTGTAAACTTTCTGAACAGGCTGCTACTGCCAGGACTTGCATTTTGGCTGAACTTTGCTAACCCTGGCAGATGTTTTCAGCTTGAACAGTGAAGCCTCCTCTGATATCAGGGGAGGCTAGTTTAAATCCTGATTATAGCATGAGGGTGATTTTTGATGGTGGTCACAGTATTGGGAATGGGGGAATAGCCTCTTTCCTCATCAGCACTAATCCCCCTCAAAAACATCCCCATGCAGCAATCAGTCTTTCTTTGACAAGGGAAGCTATTTGTCTTTTTTTGGGTGGGGGGTTGAGAAAAGTTATAATCTTCAATCAGCAGCTAATGAGGGAGGAGTATTTTTCTTTCCAGGCTTGGGAAGCGAGAGTGTTCAGGAACTACTTGAGGATTACATATGGAGGCTCTGTGGGATGTATTTGATATGTGGTCCAGAACCTCCTCGTGCCTAGCTTCAGTAATTATAAAGCGATTGGGATGATGAAAAAAAATCATTCTAAGCCAGGGAAAAATATTCTGAATCTTCTGAATTTTTAAAGATAGCAACTGTTTTAACTATAATTATTACTATTCTTAAAAACAAGGTATTCTTTCAATGGAGCTTATCTGTTCAAGAAAAAATAATCTTAGGTTGGCTATGCACTCAGTGGCTCCAGCTTGACTGCATGGCTGAGAGCATGGGTTAGAAGATGACACCACTGCCTGTGCCCCATTTCCAGCAGGCATAATAACATCTTTGAGTTGGATGGGGCAATTTAGCTATTTTTTTCCTTCCTATTTAGTGCAGCAATAGTAAATCATTTCTGACTGATGGTTATCCAGACTTGTCTTAAACTTATCTGATGGAGGAGGGTCTATGGTTAAACTGTTCTTATATTTGGAAGTTTTCCCTTACATTCAGCTGGCATCTGCCTTTGGGACTATTATTCTGGTTCTTGCACACTGGATCAATAGAGAACAAGTCCTAGCCTTCTTCTGTGTGGCATACCTTCCAGATTTGAAGAGTACTAGCGTATCCTCCTTCAGCTAAACATACTGAGTTCCCTCAAGCTTTACTTGTAGGATGTAGTTATCAGTCTCCAGATAATTCTTATTGCCCATTTGGGACCTCTTCAACTTTGTCTTAATTCTTAGAGTATCATGACCAGAAGTAAACACAGTACTGGAAGTAGGATCTGATCAACACAGGTTTGTTAATTTGAACTCTATATTTTTAGTGACACGGTCTAAAATTTAGTCGTTTTTCTTTTGCAGCAATATCACACTACGAACCCAGCTTCAGCTAGTGACTGAACTCCAAGGTTGTTTTCGTAAATGAATTGCAGTAATCCATGAAGTGGTAAAGGTGTGAGTTACTGTTGCCAGTGCCATCTGAACTAGGAAAGCTCACAACTGGCACACCAGCCAAGGATGGGCAAAGGGTTCCCCAAGCCACAGCCTCCACCTGCAAATTTAGCAGGAGCTGTGAGGCCAGGAGAATGCCCAGACTGTTCACCCGGGATAGTGCCACCCCACCCAGAGCTAAAAATGAAAATAGTCTGGAACTGGAAGATTTTGAACAAACAGCATCTCCACCTTTTGGGCTTCATTTCAAGCATGTTTTGTTCCACCCAATCCCTCATAACCTCCAGACACCAGCTTAAAATTCCATCACATTCTTCTTCTTGCCGGGATGATATTATATCCTAGACAGAAATCTTTTCCAATAGTTTCACATAGAACTTTGTAACTTGGTGAGAAAAATATGAGTTAAAATGGATAGAGCTCATTCATCACAATTAATAAGAAATTATACAGAGAATTGCTGGATATAATTCTTGTTATGTTCCTCTCTCCACTAAGTTGATTATGCTTAACATGACACAGACAACTTTTCAAAAAATTATAGAGTGCTGCCACCTGGTGATATGTTTCTAAACTACTAAAACACGGTTGTTAAATTGCCCATTATCTAATTTTGAATAACATAAATTCACTAGGAATGAAAACATGTATTTTATTTTATTTACTACTTTTAGTCAACCCAATAATCACATTTCTCTCAGCAGATTACAAAACCCATGAAGGAATTTAAAATGTTTCAAATCCAATTGTGGTAATGTTTGTCACATTAAGAAATATATACTGTATAAAGGCACTCTTCCGATTTACTGTGCACATTTAATTTTTCAGTATTCAAGTCCCAAAAAATGTCAAATGTTTGGGAGAACAGTAATATTGGTACCCAACACATCTCCTTGAGGGAGAACATTGCATAAGCAGAGGGCTACAAGTGAGATGAGAGCCAGTTTGATGTAGTGGTTAAGGCACCAGGCTAGAAACTGGGAGACCAGGAGTTCTAGTCCAACCTTAGACACAAAGCCAGCTGGGTGACCTTGGGCCAGTCATTCTGTCTCAGCCCTTGGAAGCAGGCAAGGGCAAACCACTTATGAAATCTTGCCAAGAAAACTGCAGGGACTTGTCCAGGCAGTTGCCTGGAGTCAACGCTGACTTGAAGGCACTTAAAAAAATAAAAACAAAACAAGTGAGATGATCTTCTTCTTTAGAACTCCTGACTTAGCTGACTGATTTGACTGAAGTAATCATGAGATTCTAAGCAGGAATTAATGGGAGGAGATATAACTTTAAAAAACTAGGACTTGAACATATTCAAGGCTTTAAAACTCAGCACTTCAATATGCACCTGGAAACAAACTGGCAATCAATAGAGTGCTTTTATCTAACCTTTCCCTTAGAAACCCAGGCACCTGTATTTTATACAAACTGAAGGATCCAAACCATTTTCCAAGATAGCTTCACATATAATCCCTTGTAGAACTTCAACTGAACATGGAAAAATTCAGGCTTCTGTTGTAAGTCACGGCTGACTGAAGATGTCTCCACAAATGAGCAGACATGATGACTGCTGTGTAGAACAAAAGATGAGTGAGTAGACTGGCCCTTCAAAGCTCTCTGGAGAAGGAGAGAACAGGAGTTCACCCATGAGTACTCTGAAAGGCAGCTCCTTGCAAGGAATGGTCTTCTGCTGGTTTGAGAGCCAGGAGCCAAGGGAGATGACATCTTTACTCTCAGCAGTGGTAGAGCCTTTAATAAGAACACTAAGCCAACCAAACTTACTTTCTAATCACATTCGGAAATATTCAATTTAATCACTTTATAGATATTACAGACCTTCAAAACAGTGAGCTTAATTTGATAACTGGTGAGTTTTACCTTATTCTTTGGATTTAAGGAATTTTAAACAGAGATTTAAGAATTTAAAATAATATACAATTGGCAAAGAATAATTAAAAAAAGGATTTTGATTTAAGAAAGTTTTAAATGCATTGGGAGACCAGAGAGATTTGGAATATTGATTATTTTTGCTGTAAGATATGAAAAACAAGTATCTAATTAAATAATATACTTATGGGAAACTACCGAAATGGAACTAAACACAAATTAGGAACTGAGGCTTGATGAAAGTCGCAAATGGACACTAGAGGGAACTAAAGACCAGGCAAAAAACAGTTAAAATGGCTAAGCTGGCTATAACCTTTTCTTAATTTAAAGAGTTTTTTGATAATTGGACTGAGATATTAATAACTAAAATTTCAGAAAGGATATAGATTTCAATGGATAAATTTTTAGAAGATGATGAGAATTTTTTTTAAAAACTTCTACCTGACATTATCGAGTTTCAAAGCATGGAAGACAACAAAATTGAGATCACCAAAATGGGAATACAAAAGACAAATCAAGAAAAGGATCTGGACATGGAACAGCTGCAACAAGAAATTCTGGATGATGCCTCTTTATGGGATTTACAAAGTAGGCTGGTGAAAGCTTTGAAGGTTTCTCTTGATTGCCAAAGATTGATGAAAGATCAAATTCTGAGATGCCATTGGAATGATTTAAAGGTTAAGATTGTGAAGAGCAAAAAGAAGGAATATAAGGTTGGACTATTTGATCAGGGATAAATTATTTGTTTGATATTTCTGGCAACTCCTAATGGACTTTTTGCTGAACCAGGACTGAAAAGATGATGCTTTCCAGATTGCATATAGATAAAAGTTAGGCTATTGGAGAAGAACTTTTTTATTTGTAACTTTAGAAGAGGGTGAAAAGGTATTATATTAGCTTATGCTCGGTGTGATGAAGGCTGGAAGCCACTTTATTATTGCCTTTGTTGCCTTTTTCTTTTGTCTTCTACTTTGTCTCTTGTTTTTCTTTTTTCTGCACCTTCTGAACTTTTATTTTCCTTTTTTCTTCTAGTTTAGTTTGTATTACTAATTATTATTGTATTATTATATCCGACTTGGAATCATTTATTCATATTCTGCTTAATTTTTCTTTTTTAAAAATAATTTTATTGAAGTTTTTAATAAACTCAGTAAAATTATTTTTAAAAAAGAAAAATTAAGCAGAATATGAATAAATGATTCCAAGTTGGTATCCAGATAGGGCAGCTCCTGGTTGATAAAAAGTTATCCTAGTTATTGAGATCATCTGCACTTTTGGTGAAAATGATGGATCCAAGACCACCTCCAAACTTAAGGCTGATACGGGTGGCAAAAATTCAGATAACCAATAGACAGCAGCTGGCAACTGCAGCTACTTCGCATTGATGTTTTCCTTCTCCGTGGTCAGACGGGTGGCCATATCAATTTGTTTAATCAAATGTACAATAAATAATAAATAAACAATAAATAATAAATAAAAGGGAAGAGTTCCTAAGGATGCTGTAATGAGTCCTTCTAGAATGGTGAAGTCTTTGTGGCTGCTGGGCTCTGGAGCTGGTCTTAGCTTTGCCTTCAGTGTTGTTAAAAACATAGAAGGTTGAGGGTATACAGCTATGATTATTCTGGGAGACTACAAAATACTACATTGCTCTAACTATACTCTGTGAATATGTAGCTGCTACTTTCTGAAGTTGTCCCAGCCCTGGGGATAGAATCTAATACTCAGCATGAACTCCACAATGCCCACAATGATCCCAGCAAAATATGCCTACATCTTGTGGAGCATATGCTGAAAAGCTGTGAAGATGATGTTAAATGTCCAGCAAAATAAAGTGAACTCCACATAGCTAAGTAGAGAAGAAAAAGAAAGAAAGAAAGAAAGAAAGAAAGAAAGAAAGAAAGAAAGAAAGAAAGAAAGAAAGAAAGAAAGAAAGAAAGTTTTAAGGTTATTCTGATTAAAGCTTCCTTCAGACCTATACCTGGTTTTGCTTTCTGATATTTGAAAATGTTTTCCCTTCGAAAAAAACCTTAGACAGCTTTGATTTCTGAGTAACATAATACATCAAATTACTGAGCGGGTCAGCTTGCTAAGATGATGAGTTACCTCAACTCCAGGGATTTCTAAGTGAAGTGGATTATCTGGATCCTTTTCAGCCTGGAGATTTATTTTGTAAGGAATTGCTCATTTTGCAGTTTGATGGCTGAGCCTGAAATTACTTTATATTTTAGATTTTAAAAATAATTTTTATTCAAGATTTTTTTAACAAAGGAAAAACCATAAAGGAAAATAAAGATTATAAAGAAAAATAGTAAATTGTAAAAAAAGAACCCATGACCTTCCCCCAACCACTCTGCGCTCGCACCGCATCAGCCACTCGCACAGCCCCATGCTCCCTCCCCAACCCGCACTGTGCCTCTTGCACACCCTCCTCACTCCTTGACCCATATGGCACCTCTCGCACACCCCTTGCTCCCTCCTCCACCCAGCAGCAGCCACTTACCTGCCTGCAGGCCTGGGACTTGCAACTTCCTGCTGGCTTCCCCACTGACTTTGGTTGTGGAAAGCCGGCAGGAAGTTGCCTCGCCTAACGACTGTGGGATTCAGTTAATGACGGCAATCAGGACTGCAGAGATTGCCATCACTAAGCAACGCAGATGACTATCACTTAGTGATGGAAATTCCAGTCCCAGTTGCCATCCAAATTGAGGACTACCTGTATAGACTTCAAGTCAGTTTTTGACTCCTGGTGACTGCCTGGACTAGTCGCTGCAGTTTTCTTGGCAAGGGTTTTCAGGAGTGGTTTGCCATTGCCTCCTTCCTAGGGCTGAGAAGGAGTGACTGGCCCAAGATCACCCAGCTGGCTTTGTGCCTAAGGCAGGTCTAGAACTCCTGGTCTCCAGTCTCTAGCCTGATGCCTTAACCACTACACCAAATTGGCTCTTTACTGTTCCATGCTAACTCCAAATTATGTGTTCATCTATTCTGAAGTCTCTTTTCAAAGCATAATCCTGGAAACCTAACCATAGTCCCTCCAGTCTTTAGGACCTATTAAAAGTGCCAGGACAGTCAATAGGAAGTTATATATCATTTCCCACTTCATTTTGGAACGATATGCCTAGCTGATATAGATGATTGAAACCTGATTAGACAAACAAGCACATGTGAAACTCTTCCAGATATATTCTACAAGTTAAAAAGTGTAACTCCAAGCAATCCATCAACCTGTCCAATAGTTCACTAGTTTTGAATGCCTAGAATAAGAGGCTGGAATGAGATTGGAATTCATTTGGGGTACTGTTCATCTGAGCGATAGTTTCCCTTCTTAAGTCAACTCTGGTAATGTCAAAGAAGGTGCTGAAAACTGCAAGCATGTTTTAAGGGCCATTGACCTATATACTGAAGCTACCTTGTCAAGAGATGCATGGGAATTCATGGTTTCCATGACAGCTATGGGACTGTGTTAAATGATATGTGACTCTATCTTGCCATCTAGTGGTCTCCTGAATCTCTGCAACCCAGATTTGGTAGCAGTGTAAATACGTACAGAATTGCAACCGATAATTAATAGTTCCTTGTCACTTTTCATCATGATCTCTGGTAATGATAAAAATCTTTAGAATATTTTTCATCTAGCAGTCCTTGCAAAAAATTAAAAAGAAAACTTTACCACATGTAGTTACTTGAGATTCCTCTATTTTTTTTCCCCTCAATGTCACCAAAATCGATTGATTATCTATTGTCATGATATCTTCTCATTCACAATGGGATTCCTAACTGGCTGAGATCTCAGCTGTGACTAATCCAGGAATGAGAAACAGACATAGACAAGGAACAAAGCAGTTGTGTAGCAGCCATCACCAACTGAAAAATGTGGTATAAAATAGGACTGAAAAGAGGTAAATCTTCACATAAGACTAATTTTGAAGGGGAAAACCCACACAAAATCCCCATAAAAATGCTATTCATGTCTTGAATTTGAAAAACAGCCCCAAAATTAGTAAAATGATTAAAATTCTTCTGCATAAAATATTCTAAGGAATGGAATTTCAATATGCTAAGATGTTGTTTATTTAAGTTACGTGCTGAACACTGTAAGCAGTGCAAGCGTAGTTCTCTCTATAGAAGAGAATATATGTAGCTCAGGGTTGAACTGTGGAGCTGTTGATACTCTCTGAGCCTGGTTGTTTGATTGCAGACACTTCATTACCCAGCTAGGTAACATCATCAGTGCAAGCGAGTGTGGGGTTTTATCCCTGTTTATATACACTAGCTTGCCCTGCCAGTGTTGGTGGAGTTTTTGTTTTCTCCTTGGTAGTTCCTTGATTATTAACATTTTTTAATTTTTAATTGATTATTTTTATTAACAATACCCTTGATAGAAAACTACCAAGGAGACAATCAATCAAGCAGACAAACAATCAAGCAGAAAACAATACTCTAATCGAGGGACTACCGAAACTACCTGTATATAAACCCTGTGCACATTTATATGAGTTGAGGAGCTCAATAAAAGTTACTAGTGAGTAGTCATGCATAGAATTGGATTGGGCATTCCTTTCAATCTTTGTGATTACCTCTTTAACTATTCATATTTATTGATATCTATCAGATATATTAATGATCTGGCAGTAAAAATCAAAGTAATGTGCTAACCCTCGTTACTGAAAAGAGGAACTAAGCAAAATAAATGATGAAATGAATGACAACACTTTGTTTTATTGATTTATGTACGATGCTTCAATTTGTGGGGTCGTCATATTTTTAAAATCTGGGTCCTTATATAGCTAATAATTTGATGAGCTCTTCAAGTGAAATCACAGTCACCGGCAGGGGTCGCTGGGAGCTCAGTTTTGGAACTATTGAAGAGGAAGTCTCTAATGTTCAATGACATGGGCAAGGTAAAGTCGGACCTAGATAGTAATAAACACTAACTGTATGCATTTTTATTGTTGTCCAAGAAAAAGAGGCAAAGTTATACAACAGGAAACACAATCTGAAGAGGCTGGATGCTACTTATGCTCACAAACCGATTTTTGGAAAAGAAGGTATTCAGATTGTTTTAAAAGAGGTGCTTAGAAAGTTAAATGAAGCTTATGGTTCTAGATCTGTAAACCAGTTTTCTACAGGGCTAAGCTCTGGCTGGGTACGATGGTCCCTCAGCTCTGGGGTGACGTCAGAGGTCAGAGGTACCCATTCAAGGTATCCAATCTCTCACAAGCCTCCCAGAAGAGTTATGGAATGGTTCTCAGTCCAGTGGGTCATTCTGAGCCTCCACACTTCCATTCATTTCCTCCTGGCATCACTCTTCAGTGGTGTACCAGCCCCACAGAAAAGCTTTATGACTTGAATTGAGGCATATCTCTTTTTATTGTGAATGTTACCCCAAGAACAAGGTCCTTTGAAGAACCAGTTGAAATGTCATAACCATTATGTGGAACAAACTTAATTCTCTACATCAGCTGTTTGCCGTTTAGATACATTGGGAGATGACAATTTATAGAATTCCCGACCAGAACGGACTACGAAATATGGGACATACAGTGTCTACACATCTGGAGATCTCACTGGCACTAGACAAATCAAGTGGTAAAAATGTATTTGTGTTTGCATGCACTTCTATGGAAGTTTATTTTCAGGACAGCAAGAGTGCTTGTAACTCTCTCAGCTCAGAAGCTGAAATGTCATTGTCACCACCTGTAGTGTAATAGTATATTTAATCAGAATACATTACATTCAATAGGGACTTACTCTTGGACAATTAATTCTGCTTAAGGGTTAGGGTCAGGTTAGGCACACGTTTTTGCATTGCTGGCCTCATCTTGTACGCCTAGGCTAGCTCACCTCTTGATGTCAATGAATTGATCCAGATGTCTACAGCAGGGCTAGTCTTGCTGCATGACATCAGGGCATGGAATGATCTGTAAGCATCTTACAGTCTTGTAACCACAGGAATAAAACTAATGTTTGTCAGTGTCTGTTGTGCACTTAATCTCCAAGTTAATTAGAATTCTGTTGCCCATTGTTTATAATTGCCAGTTTGGTGTAGTGTTAAGGTCCTTGACTAGAAACCAGGAGATGGTGAGTTCTAGTTCTCCCTTAGGCTTGAAAGCCAGCTGGGTGACTTTGGGTCAATCACTTTCTCTGAGCCCAACCCACCTCACAGGATTGTTATTGTGGGGAAAGTAGGAGGCAGGACTATTAAGTACGCTGCCTTGACTTGTTCAAATAGAGGTGGGATATAAATCTAATAACGAACAAAAAAACATGTCTGAATATTCATTATTAAAACTGTTCTTGCCAGCAAATGGGAGTACAGAGAATAAAGTACAGGTGGGAAGAATTTTGTGCTATTTTTTTCTATTGTTCACAAGTAAGTAGTAAAAATTGCAGATGATAGCTGAAAGACTGCATAATCCCAATGATTTTGAAGTTGTGTGAAGGTTCATTTTCAGTTGATCGACATTGAGGTAAGCGTATAAATCATTTTGCCAATATGTAATTATGAGTTTTCTCCAGTTTAGCTCAATGGTTTCCTATGCATTGACAGATCATTTGGGCCTGGATGAGTGCAGTCCCCTGTTGGTTGTTTTCATTTACTTCATTCAATTTGCTATTTTGCACACCTGGGTTATCTTTTAATGATATGTGATTTTTTCCCCCTTGTTTAATATTCATGTTTCTTGTGTTCTGCCCAGAGTCAGGTTGGTTGAGGTGGGTGACTGTATAAAGGCTTGAAACAAGTAAATAAATCTCTGTAAGGGCTACAACTTAAATAAGCCCACTTTTCTGCGAAACTAGGTTTCTTTTATTTCTTTTAGGTAGATCAGTGGATCAACATTTCTCATTCTCCAAATTCAGGTAAGAATTATGTGTAAAGTTAATCCTTAAAAGCCATCCTTTAAATGTCAAATGTCATTTTCAAATCAGAAAGACTCTCAAATATTTCCAAATAAGGGCTTCCAGATTTGGGCAGTAAAAGTCCTGTTGAGCACTAGATGGCAGCAGTGGGATATACACAACTCTGTTTCCTACCACCTAGTGGTCATTTTGCAGCCCATATACAGCATGCTAGCCTAGTATTTGTTAATGAATGCAGTGTGGTATCCATTGAGTTTATAACACAGTCAAATACCATACACCAACACATTATGCTACAATAGAAAGGAAAGTAATCCAAAGCAATCCCTTCAACACCTCTTAAGTTGAATGGGTTGTGCTTTCTAGTAAATAAGCTTAATATTGCCCTGTTAGATATATTTTGGCTGATGAACCATGTGGATTGGAAAAAGCATCCTTCAACAAAATGGACTGCATTTGAGGTAATATCAGGTGAGCTACGGTGGCCCATTTACAAATACCAGTTGTAACTTGATCTTGCAGTCAGCTAACTTGTAGATTGCACAGCTCCATAGATTTACTGTCCAAACCTCTGGCAGTGACATTGTTGGTGGCTTTTCATAGCTGTTCCATATTGCTCAAAGTCAAATACAGTTTTCAATTAAGTGGACAAGGCATTACGTGATGCTTTTTCTCTCTACTGAGATAACATCTAATGTGGTAGGTATCATTATAATGGTATGAAAATATTTGATTTTTCACTCATTTGAAAGCCAAACAGGTATATGTTGCTGGATATGATACAGAATGTTCAGACAGTGACCACCACATACCTAGAAGCCATATATGAACCAGGATGTTACATGCAGCTTGCATTTTGAGTATCAAGGAAACTCTCAATCCACAATCATTGTTCAAATGCCATGGAAAAATGATCCATCCCCCAAGGGAGAAAGAGAATACCATGCCAGCCAAATAGGCATGCTTGCCAGGTCATTTCCAGCACTAGGCAGAAATCTGCATGTATAGTGAAAGAATGGTATAGTAGGACAGCTTGGATGATAGCCTTGGGCATTGTTCCAAAGAGGTGTATGAAATTCACCTTAGTTCTATAAATCATTAATGTCTTGCATTGGTGTTTTTTAATGAGGCAAAATGAAAAGCTTGTAAACTAATTTGAACAAACACAGGGTATTACTTGCAGCAGGAGATCTCAAACATCAGTTAGCATGTGAAACTGTGGTTGTGAGATATCCTTCACTTGAAAAACAAGGTACCCAAACCTGAACAATAGCACTTGACAAGATTCTCACATGGTTGAATTCTCTAAAGGAAACGTGCTTTCTTTCACTGGGTAAGATTATAAAAATATTCAATGTCCATAACTAAGAGCAAAAGGCACCTACCTGCTCATTACAGAATAATGGGAGCTGACTGTTTTACATAATGTTTTGTAAATTAAACTTCAGTGTGGATGCCTTTATGTTCAAGTTTGTTGGAAGCCCCAGAGGTACATCAGCTGGGGTCTGAAAAAATGCAACATTTCATCAGGTTCCATGAGGTGGAAAGCCTTCTTCAGATGTACTCTATGATAGGAAGATTCCAAGCCACCATCAATTCTCTCTTTCTCTTTCTGCTTTATGTTAAATGTGCCTGGAGCCACTGAGGAGGTCTCAGCACAGTGCTCTGTAACTCTGAAAAAACATACAAATCAGAACTGGCACTTTCCTCCAAAGAAGGCTTTGAAGAATAGCTGTCCACTTGGAATGAATGAGCTGCCTTCAAATGTAAGAGGATGGTAGTGTTAGGCTACCTTCAAGGTTTTGAATACCCTCAAGCACTTTGGGGGCATATGTGTAGGGGGGAGAGTATTCAACAGCCTTAAACCTCAGAGACTAAGTGCCTTTTAAGATCCAAAAGAATTTACACTAGAGAAAAAGACAATGGATGGGGGTGGTAGAGAGAGAAGACAATGCTCGGAGCAAAATGATCATTATTTGGCAAGAAGTCCTAACATATTGGGGACGTTATGCAGTGCTTGTGATGTTAGATCGTTTGTTGGCTAGATTTACATGCCCTTTATCCAGGCTGTCACTTTTAGCTGGAATAGGCCAGATCCAGTCAAAAGCAGTTATGAACTGATTTATTTCAGTTGGAAAGAATGTTTATTAATGGGTTTAATTCGCTCCCTGTAAAAGGAGCCAAGTAAGCTTAGATCACACAAACTGGAAAGCTGATCTGTGGTGTTATCATGTTTAAAGTACAATTAAGTGTGTGCATACAAAGAAAAATCCATATTACTTTCAAGAATATTTGTGTCTTTCTGAAAAATGTCACTATTTACAAAAAGGTTGTACCCCATTCTTATGGACGGTCTTTTCTGTTATATCACCCACACCACGAGATGTTAGAAGTTCCTGTAAGCCTTTTTTGATAAATTTTATAGAAACTTCAGTAATTTCTGTGAAAGAAATATGGTCAGTATTATTATTTGGTTTTTTTGGTTTTTTTTACAATTTGGAAAATCCAGAGTTCAATGAACATTCCTTGTATTGTAAGATAAAAGTTGGATGCCAATATTGTGCTAAGCTATGATCTGTTTTTATTATGGCTTGTTGATTAGGTCACAGTGGCAGAGTTCACATAAAGCACATATGTATCAACAAGTAGCTGGGCTCGCAGAATGTGCTAAACCAAAACCAAACAACGTATATCTTGACTTACCACTGTCTGTGAATTCAGTCATGGAGCTAGCTGTTTGTGCATCTGGTTTTGCAACTATTCATCATCGTTTCCAATAACTTTTTACATTCTAGGACATGACCCTATAATTATGCAATCTGATAGGCAACCAGTCATCCCTTCCCTTTCTTCCTAACAATTTTTTACTTGCAAGATTGTGGTGTGACTTACTTTAAATAAACAAAAGTTGGTCCAACATTTCATCAAACATTTGGCCTGGATCACCAAAAGATCAGCTGTGTGCCATTGAACGTGGTAAACAGAGAGGAACAAATTACATCAGAGAGAACTTTTGTCAGCGGAGGAGGTGTCAGTAATACAGCATTCAAGTAAGATATCTAAAAATGTATTTTTGAATTTCTTTTGGTTCCATGGATTGAATCAGGAAGATTTGAAAACTCCTAGGCTTCCTAATGTCAGTGGATGTTGCTTAGAAGTTAAGAATTTAATGATGAAGTTTCCATGGATCAGATCCTGACTTATGATCCTGGGTTCTTAGGAAAGATTTCTTTGTTCAGACATACAGGACATCCTAGATTAATGACAGCTTGTAGCAATTATGCCCCAAAGCAGTGGGTGAGGGGCAGAAGAGAGCAACTAGGGAGCAATCTTTAGCCTAATGCACAGGCACAATTTCATTGAAAAACTTTGTAACTGAAATCTCAAATTATCCTCTTATCCAGGCATTGACATGTCTTTCATATAACATCAACTGTTTGACATGGCATCAATTATGTTGATAAGCATGACATATGAATTACACACACACACACACATACACACCTGCCAGTTTTCAGTGTTTATATCAGACACATTAAGTTATTCTATGGGACATCATAATCAAGCAGAAAGACTTGGGGATAGACGACAACAAAAACTGTTCATTGAGGAATTTGGGAGTGTCCATCTGCATTCCCAGCTTTAGCTCCTGTCCTTAAGAAATGAAGGAAGTTGGATGAATCCTTCAATTCATAAAATAATATATTCAGATTGTGTTGCTTTTTGACTGCTAGTTTAGGGTTACAGGAAAGTAGTAGTGCATTTGTTTCCATTTTCTAATAAATTGTGTGCTATTAATAAATTGCTAGAGGAAATTAAACCTATAATGTACATAGTCTTAAAAGAGCTTAGAATTAATTTATAAGAATTATAAGCATGATAAGAAAGGAATTATTTCCCATATGCATAGGAATTCTAGTTTCCTATAGAATTGATTGGCATGTCTGAACTGGTCATCCTTGAGCTAGTATAGTGCATTTTAAAGCAAAGAAAGAACCATCTTTCCTAATATTATATTGTTCTTATAACAGTATGAAACATTTTTTTAAAAAGGAAGCAGTGAGTCAAGGTATTAAATTAAAGGGGAAAAAAATTCTACCAAGTCACTTAAGCACACTCATTATTATGGCCCTTGCTACCTCGGGCCACTGGAGAACTTATAATTTAGTCTGCATTATGCAGTTTGAAGTGTTTTATGTTCTGCATGGGAGCAGGCTGCAATTCAAATATCATTGGCCATGAAAAATATGCACATACATTTAGCATGGAAAATCTCCAAGGGCATGACAGAAGAGACGGGCACATGTTGCCACAGCGTGATGGAGAATTTCTTGAATTAATCATTTGGACATAGTTTATCACCATTTTAGAGTTTTGCCAGAGACATTTCCTCCCCATTTGTTGGAGAAGCTGATTATACATGCACATCTCCAGAAGATAATAAGGCCAAAGCCTTTGATGCTTCAAGGCAACTGGCTCTGTTAGATCCTGTTGCGACACAGAAAACTTCTCCACTGACAGAGCCGTTCAGATAACAGGAGTAATTGCTTATTTTATTGAGTTTAGGGAATTGTGTTCTATTCTCCCTCCTTGCCTATTACATCAGTTATTATGACCTGTCTCCTGTCATAATTTAGGGGGAGAGGGGTGTCAAATAAGCATTTTGAAGGTATTTGCGGAAAGAAAAGAGCATTCCACATTTAAATATTTCCTCCATATTCCCCAAATGTGTAGAGTATCATTTTTATAGGGCAGAAGAACCTCACCGGTATTCAGAAACACTTTTAGCAGGGTTGGAGAAAATAATCCACAAACAATGGCTTCCTTTTGCAATTATATTTTTGTAGCAGAAATTGTGGTTAGGGAGGCAAGCACCATTTTAAGGTACACCCAGCTGAAAAGGCAACTGCCCAAGATGGAGTTAGATTTCTTAGTGTGTGAGCGTGTGTGCATGTAGGCTCCCATTTTACACCCCCTCCATTTAAATATTCTAATAAGTGACATAACAAGTCCTCAGTGACTTCATCACAAATAAATGAATGCTCTGATGGAGCTTTGTAGTAGCATCTTATCGTTAAGTGATTCTTACATGGTTCAGCTCAGTCTTCTGAATAATCAAGGAAGGAGAAACAAGGAATTGCTATGTAAAATAGGCACTCTATCCCAAACTGATATCCTCTATTCTCTGTCCTCAAAATGGAATAAGACAACATCCAATGTGGTCTTGTTTTTTCATCAAATGCCAATTTATATTGTAGTGGTACTTTGTCTGCATGATTTGTGTGTATGTTTTGCAAATTATTAGGAACAAATATTTCATACTTGGATGAGTACCATACTTTTCTGCTGCTAATTAAAACAGCCATGTCTTTTGCCAGGCTTCCAAATGAGCCTGAAAAAAGATGCCACTGCTTTAACGAATCAGTTCATTAAAGCGAATCTTTAAAGAAAGAAAATCTTACTTCCTTTGAGTAGATCTAAAGAGCAATCTTGCACATATTCTCTCTCTCTGTCTCTCTCTCTCTTTTTTTTTTTTGGTGCCTTCAAATCAGTCTTGACTCCTGGTGACTGCCTGGACTAGTTCCTGCAGTTTTCTTGGCAAGATTTCAGAGGTAGTTAGCCCTTGCCTCCTTCCTAGGGCTGAGAGAGAGTGACTGGTCCAAGGTCACCCAGCTGGCTTCGTGCCTAAGGCAGGACTACAATTCACGGTCTCCCAATTTCTAGCCTGATGCCTTAACCACTACACCAAACTGGGTCTCTTGTACATGTCTAGTTCAAAGTAATTCCTACTGAATTTGGTGAAGCTTAGTTTCAGGAAAAATAGACATAGGACTGCATTTTCAATATCCCAATATCCCAGTGTCCTTAGTATTTCAGCATATCAGTCCTTGTCATCATCAGTGTTCTATAGAATTTGAAACTGATAACATGTGCTCTTTTGAACTCCTTTGGGAACATTAGAAACAATAATCTGAATTTCCAAGAGCGTGACAAAAACCCATCGAGGTTTGCTTGCTTCCTTTTCGCTGCACCCCCCCCCCCATGTCAGTATCTCTCCTGATGAAAATATTCTTCTTTATCTCTATGTTCTGACCATTCATATGAGTAATTGTGAAGCAGATACATAATTTCACCCCACCCCCCATTTACTTATTTAACTTATACCCTACTGCAGTCAAGCAACTCTCAGCATCTTACAAGGTATGAAATACAATAACGGTTAAATCATCCATAGTAAAAATATCCACATAAATGACAAGAACAATAAAAGTAAATAAAAATAATAAAAATGGTGCAATGCAGCAAATCAAGAATACACTCTTGGAAATAAATGGGTCTTCAATAACTTCCCAAAAGCTTCCCCAGGAGAGAGAGGGGGGAGATTCTGGCCTTCAGAGGGAGAGCATTCCAGAGCAAGGCGCCACCACCACAGAAAAGCAGTGCCTAACCATGGCTCCTCCTGCCTCCCAGAAATGTGGCACCACTAGCAGCTGTTCCTTACACATTCTAATGGGTCAGCTGATTCTGGCTGGAGCAGAACATATCAAAGGTACAACCTCAGTCACTCTTCCAGAGTAAATGCATTGATTATCAGAGATACTGAGGAATTTAACCTCACCGTAGCAGAAGTTGTTATGATGGCCATTTTGTTTCATATGACAAGCTGCATGAAAAAGGAACAGTTCAAAAAGCCGGATCAATCTCTGCAGTGTAAGACAAGGACTTGCATCTTTTGCTAGGTATTCCTTATAACTCTCTAGTGTGAAATGCTTATACATTTTGCATTTCATGGGAAGATACTTTTATAAGGTGCAGTGTGGCACCCATACCCTGTTGTCTTGATATTGAAGAATATGGGCACTACATGGAAAGCTTCAGGGATTAGAAGACCTGGGATTCACCTGTCAATGGATACAGTGTAGGAAGACCTAACACTGGAAGAACAGAGGAAGATGCTCAGATTAGGATATTGCAACTAAACAATGCAATGTGCAATAACTGCCTGAATGGCATAGTTGTGAGGGGCTAGAAACCAAATTCAGACCACCAATTCTGTATTATCGGGACCACGTCCTTTAGGCAATCACTTAACAAATTGAAAGATATTGCCTTGTTGATTTCAATGATTAAGTATCTAATTTAAACATTTCATGCCTGAAATTAATGACAATTGAATGGAAAATACTTAATTTTGGAAGAATTATATGCTTTATGTTCTAGGCTAAAGGATCTTCATTTACCATGATCATTTCATGAGATGTTATATATGATTAGAATCTACATACTTATGACCTGATAACTCAAATATTTTAAAAAATTGTCAGTGCACTGTATTTCTTGATGTGCCTCATAATTTCCTGCTATTGAAGAGCTGGCTGCTTTTCCAGACCTTGGGGTAGGTTGATCCCTACCTGTTAGATTTTTTGGAGGATATACATCTGTCTTTGGGCCACTTATGATTTTTTTCTCTCTTTTATGGTATTGTCATTAGGAGTCGGGTGGCCTCTAAATTGCCTAGATAAATTATATCAAGATTGCAACTAATTGCAGAAACCAATTATCCTATTGTTAATTTAAACAAAATATTTTGGAGGGGTTCCTTTGTAGGGGAAAGGAAGAATACAACCAATTAGTTGTTGAATCCAGTAAATGATGAAAGTTGAAAATTATTCTAATTTTATACACACACACACACACACACATTTCCATGTAAATTTAAACTTCTATTTCTATGTGTCAAAGTTGCTTAAAAAGGGAACTCTATGCATTGTTCATGTAAAGCAGGCTTCATGCATAGAATTAGTAGAGGGGCACATACTGGTTCTTCTCTTAGCATCTCACGGTTTTCCCACCCTTGACATTTACAAATCAAATGGAGGGTGGATAAAGGTAAACCTCTTGATGTAGATCTATAAGTATATGGGTTTTCATATGATTTGGCATGATTGGAGATCCTTGTCTCTTAGAAATCTGCACTTGAAGGCTTTTCTTTTAAAGTTGTCCACACTCAGCATGTGGACATCTGAGATGGGAATCGAACATAATGTCGGGGCAGGGCTAGTAACCTTACACCCTGTCTGTGAAAACGTATAGCCCCCTTTGTTTGAATGACACATGAAGGGGACTTCAAGAGTCATAAAAAATTGACAGTTTTATTGTAGCATAAACATTTGAGGGTCAGAGTCCATTACATCAGTTACATGATGCATTCACCTAAGTAGGTAAAATATACTCTGAGTACTGAGGGAAAACAATCATATTGTTTTATTCCCTAGTAAAGCAGAAAGGTCAAACAATGCAAGAGATAAAAAAGGCATGTCACAGTATGATGCAGAACATAAATGAATACAAGATTCAATCAGCGTGAATAGACCCCTCCCTCTCTAAAAGCCACAGCAGTGATAAATGTGTATAAAATTCAAAAAGAAACAATTCTTTTCAATGGTAGACAGAACAATCCCAAGATGCTTTAGTGTCATGTTTGCTAATGGATCCTATTTCCAATTCCAGTGGACAGATGTTGCACTTTCATGTTAAGTATTAAAGGAAAAAAAACATCAGCATAATTGTAGAAGACAATATTGGTGAAGTTAATAATCACCCGGTGCCTCCTAAACCATTGACTGTTGGAGTAGCAATTCTCAGAATACATCTATTGTACCACTCAAACCATCATTACCTTTTTGAAGGACAAAGTGGGGAGAAGAGTGTGCAAGGCCTAATGCCAGTCTTTGCTTTTATTACTGATCATTAGAAAAGCTACCCTCACAGATATTTAATCAAGCTCCATGACTGAATAATTACAGGATAAGCTATTTCTATATAATCATGAAATGAAGTATTTTTGCTCCAGCCTCTAAGTTTTCATTTTTGAAAATAATTTTTATTAAAAGAAGATTTTACAAGATTTTAAAAACTACAGAAACATAGAAGAAGATATAGAAAAAGAAAAAGATTATCAAAGGGTAAAAGAAAAAGTGAAGAATAGGAAAAAAAAGATACTGTATCTAAAGAAGTGAACTTCCAATCTTCTTTGCAGAAGTTACAAATATAGTAATTACCATCTCCACTCTCCCATATTGCATATCATAGCTTTTTTCCCATAAACAAAACTTTTTAATCAATAAATCCTGAAATCAGTAGCTCATTTTTATCCATTTTCAGCAAAAGGTCTATAAAAGGTTCCCAGTCTTTTATAAAAGTAATTGTCATTCCTTCCTTGAAGTTTTCAGACTTCAGGTTGACCACAATAGAAGTCCAAACAACCAGAATAGAAAAATCTAAATTTAATGACATTTATTAGTAGGGCTGTGTACTTTTTGAAAATGATTCAGAAGGAGTGCTTTGGATTTCTCGTGAGCACAGTTCCTCTTTGCTTTTCATACAACAGCCCAACATTTCTCAAGCTTCCACATGAAAAAAAGAAGCCACATCTTTGAGAGTTACATTGACTTTAGTGAGTGGATTCCTTAAACCAAAGGCACTTTCCTTTCAGCCTTGGCCAAAAGCTTGTTCAGCTACTTTAACAAACAGCAAACAGGTACTGCAGAAGCACTTACAAGAGATCTAAAACACTTCAAAGCATAGGAAACCCTATTTTTTAGCAATGGGGTTATAAGCACTCTTGTTTTTAAACCCACTATATTTGAGGACCAAGTTATATGATCTACAGATATAGTGCTGGGCCCTCACACCCTTATTTTTATAATTTCCTTCCTTTTTTTTCTTTGTGTTTATTTTTTCCATAATTTATAGGTCCTTACCTTTCGGGGCTTGTTTTTGTTGATCTTCAGGTATATGGACTCTTCATCACCTGCCTTATTTCTCAAGTTTCCTTTTTTCCCTTTATTTGTCTCCTGAAGCTCTGCATACTGTAAGCTCCTCCTTTGGGCTGCTGAAACTGACATCCGATGGAAAAGGCTCTTTTTAAATTTGTTTCTCAGTTTCAATGAGCTCTGATTTTGAGCAAAACAGTCGTGTGGTGAATGGGAGGGGACTTTAGCCCTTTCCTCTAGACGATTTACAAAATTAAAGTTGGCACCTCCAAGCTGTTACTTGCATTTTAAGGAAAGTCTTCACTGATGCCAACCGAGTCCTCATTTGTAAATAGCAGCTTCAGATAACTTAGAGAATGTTTATTGAGATTGTGGCAAAGAAAAAAATTACACATCTTTATTGTAGCACACTGTAGTCAGTTTAGGCTTCTTTGTTGCAGTTACTCTCAGGGAACACACACCTTCCCCCAAGTGCCTTTTAACTGTATTCATCTGACATGGATAAAGGCTGGTAAAGAACAAGAACACCTTCAGCTACAAACAGAACTGTCAACAAGGATGAAGCTAAATGAATGTCCCTGAGGAAGAGCTTTTGGAGATCCCCATCTCAGTGGAGAGGCCCTTATCAGATATTCTTACCAATTGAAGATCCATTGATAGATCTCCTATGTTACACCTTGTTAGACTGTAAACCCACTAATTTATTTTTCTTTTTTTCATTCCTTCACAATCTTTTCCCTTTATTTGCTGCCCGTTATTTCTAGAATGCTTTTTCAGCTGGGGTCTGATTTATTGGTCGGTCGGTCGGTCGGTCTATCTATCTATCTATCTATCTATCTATCTATCTATCTATCTATCTATCTATCTATCTATCTATCTATCTGCTTTATTTTCAGTTAACTAACCCGATTATTTTCATAAGTGAAAAGCAATGGGGTTGTTACTATTTATAATTTGGGATGCAAATTTTACTTATTTGTACTCTTCTACTATAATGCAGCTGAATAGCTCATTCAAGTTAGATATGGTACCTTTGGTTTCGTCAATTAAAGCTAACGAGGCAGTTTTTCAAGATTAAAAGTCTTTATAACTTATAAACCATTATTAGTTATGAAATCACAGCTTTGATACTTAAATCAGTGCCACTTAAAAAGAATTAAGAATCTCTCTTTCTCTAGGGGAAAAAACAAAGACAGCAGTCCTAACTACTCAACCCAGGAACTGCTTTGTGAATCAGTAGCTCTATTAATATGCTGTCATTCTGTCTGGCAACTACAACTGGGAAGTTTTCCTTTGTCCTTTCTGACTGCCACCAGTGATGCAGTATCTCTACTACTCCAATCCTGAATATTTTAATTTTTTCCCCTCTTGGCCAGATAGTGCAGAACAGCAATGGAAATGGGACATGCCTAAGGAAAAAAGGAACATAGTAATCATATCTGGTCAAGAAAAAACTGAATCCCTTCTTGGGTCTGGTTAATAAGTTGAGAAATCATCAGGCAATACCCAAGCTGTAAGCTAAACTTGGAAATACAGGTAGTCCTTGTTTAGTGACCACAATTGAGACTGACAACTCGGTCATTAAGTGAAGCAATTGCTAAGTGAAACCACGACTGTGCTTATGATCTTACTTCGGCTTTCCTTTGCTTTACAGACCTGGGAAGGTCACAAATGCAAGGACTGGTTGCGACATTACTTTTTTATCACTGTCATAACTGAATAGTTGCTAAACAAGGCAGTTGCTAAATAAAGACTACCTGTAAACAAACAAACATCCAGAAGAAGGTAATTGTCAGAGCTTCACCCAGGACACAGAAATACATTTCTCCCTAGAACTGAATCAACTCTTAGGCTCATTAGTGCTAGGCACTTAGTGCTAGGCAAGGCTCAGGTAGAAGAGTTCCTTTTATTGCAGACATAGGAAGCCCTAATAAAGAAGAGCAGCTACTACAGAATCCAGCAATCTGGCCCTATAACAACCTATATAACACCCTTCTATAGCATATCCAGGGTTTAAATCTTACATTTCTTTCTCCTGCCCTTAAATAATAACAGATTTCTGGCTGCTCATTTCTCAGCATTGGATATAGAGGGCATCTGCACTGTTTTGATAATGTTCCTGTATGGTCTCAAGCAACATGCTTGTGGCTTTGGCTGCTCCAGCTTTAATAGGAAAGCAAACCACTTCTGTACAGTTGTCAAGAATTGAGCTGGATGTGAGAGCATCTTTACTTTTTATACTACTGCCCTATTATTACTCTGCAAAAATTCAGATGTTTCTAATGTGTTCTATGAGCCACAATTATTGCTGCAGAAAAGCAGAACAAAATGTGCATTTTAAAAGTCCCTTCTAAGTAAATGGTCCCTTGTTGTAGAGGGAAGAGGGAATGGCCTTGAAGGACAGAAGGAAGAGCCACTACCAAGGCAACAATCAGAGAAGTGGGGTTTGAGCCCTGGCCAAGAAACTAATTTGAGACATTGAAATAACGTTCAGGTCTCAGGCCTCTCCCTAGTTCACACAATGATAAAGTGAGGAAGGGGGAAAGCACATGCAGACATGCAAGATTCTATACCCCTGCCAATAAAGGAAGTTTTAGATCCACGTATATGGCATTGGCTTTTTAGTCTGATCTACCCTGTAGGACTGACACTTGTCATTTATGGTTGTGGTTTCATTAGCACACTGCTAATAGTGAAATGCTGCTTCGTACAAAATGAATGTGCAGAATGGTACTTGTCTCATATGTCTATTTTTTTTTTCCTTTGAGTCAGTGCTGCCTCCTGATGATGGCCTGGAGAAGTCCCTGCAGTTTTCTTGGCAAGTTTTTTTGGAAGTGGTTTGCCATTGCCTCCTTCCTAGGGCTGAGAGAGAGTGACTGGCCCTAAGACACCCAGTTGACTTTGTGCCTCAGGCAGGACTAGATATATCATATGTCTATACAGCAGCCTTTCTCCACTAGGTTTCCATGAAAGCCTAGGGATCTGCCAGCGATTTCTAGGGGTTCTGTAACACATCATGATTGGAAAAAACTAATAACAGCATCATGGTTTGAACTTGGCATGCCATACAATGCAATCATTTTTATGCAGGGGTTCCCTAAGACATGAACATTATTTCAAGGTTTCCTCCATGGTAAAACAGTTGAGAAAGGCTGCTATAAAGATTAGAGATTATTCTTCTTTTATCAGGAAGCTGGGATAGCTAGTGGGCCCCCTGACATGGTGGTGGTCTGGGGGAAATAATCCCCTTAGCTCCATGGTTAATCTGGGGTTGAATTTCTCTCTCTTTCTCTCTCTCTCTGTATGTGTGATGTATGAGTTGGTTTAACTATGCATTCACATTCCATGTGATCAGGGGGAATTTGATTTAAAAGGAGTATTTCTTTTTCCTAATCAGATATTGATGCCAATAGATGTGGCTAAAACTTTGTTCCTGTTTAACTGCTTGGCTGAATCTAAATAGATGCCTGTTGCACTGATTTTAAAGGCTTTCCCAGAGCAAACCTAATCCCATTTTGCAAAGATGGTAGCCAATAGGTTAGCTATAAAGAGAAAAACACGTCAATTTTGTGTATTTTGAGGTCACTTTCACATGAAGAACTGAATCTTTTAATGAAGATGTGTTATCTGCCATTCTTAAATCAATGCTGATACAGCAGCTGGTATTTCTGAGAAATTAGAAAACGTTGGCTTTTAAAAACTCTTTAGACTCATAGTTCACCTGTTTATCTTCAGCGAATACTTCAGACATGAAAAAATAATTTTAACATGATTTTTGTGAACTCTGATTCTAATTCTGGGGAAGCATGAATATATCCCTTGAGTTTTTGTCCATCTGAGTATGCCATTCTTTATCAACTCTACACCTAGGTGTAACTGAGAGGATGGATATGATTTAATTCTGGGCAAATGTATATACCGGTCTCATTTATGTAAATCTTAAAGTGGTTACATGTTTATCTATTTATTATTTATTTCCATACACAAAATAATCTGTTTTTATCATCATGGCTGAAGAACTATATTAACTTACAGGATTTGAAAGGTAACTTCTTAGATCATCCACCATAGGATGAGGTATCATCCATCAGTATGCTGATGATACGGAATTATACATCTCCATCCCAGGTGAGGTAAGTGATGCCGTGACAGCCCTCTCGTGGTGCCTGGAGGCTGTAAGGGTCTGGATGGGGAACAACAGGCTTCAGCTGAACCCTGGTAAGATGGAGTGGCTGTGGGTTAATGGCTCCTCTGTATCCGGGACTTTGTCATCGTTGGTCCTGGAGGGGGTAGCACTGCCCCAGACAGACCCAGTGTGTAATCTGGGGGTCCTCCTGGACTTACAGCTCCTGCTCGAAGAGCAGGTGGCAGCTGTGGCCAGGAGGGCTTTTGCACAACTTCAGGTTGTGCACCAGTTATGCCCTTTCCTGGATCGGGATGCCCTTTAAGCGGTCACTCATGCCCTTGTTATCTCCCAGATAGACTATTGCAATGTGCTCTACATGGGGCTACCCTTGAAGAGTATCCAGAAGCTTCAGCTGGTCCAGAATGCAGTTGCGTGAGCTATTTTTGGGGCTCAAAGAAGGGCCCATATAACAGCACTGCTTTGTGAGCTCCATTGGGTACCAGTTTGCTTCTGGGTCCAATTCAGCGTGTTGGTTATCACCTTCAAAGCCCTACATGGCATGGCACCAGGTTACCTGAGGGACCGCCTCTCCCCCACAAGTTCATCCCGTCCCACCCGATCACACAGAGAGGGCATGCTCCGGACCCCTTCGGCAAAAGAACTCTGACTAGCAGGCTCCAGAAGACGGGCCTTCTCTGCAGTAGCCCCCACCCTTTGGAATATCTTGCCCCTGGAGGTGAGATTGGCCCCCTCACTCCTGGCCTTTCGGAGGGATCTGAAGACCTGGCTTTGCCATCTGGCCTGGGGTGAGGAGGAGGATCATCAGCTGTGGGGCTGGCTAGTCCCTTAGTGGCCTGGCATTGCTGCCTTGAACCATCGGCCTCCTGGATTTTTTCCCTTTTATTTTTGTGAATGTGTATTGTTATAGGCTTTAATTGTATATTTATTTGTTTTAACGTGTTGTGAGCCACCCAGAGTCCCCCATTGGGGGGAGATGGGTAGGGGACAAAATTAATAATAATAATAATAATAACAACAACAACAACAACAACAACAACAACAACAACAACAACTTCTTCCAAAAGGCAATACATTGCCCGCACAACAACTGTATTACAGCAGTAATCTCAATCTATCTTTCTCTCTATCTTGAAATCAGGCTTTCCAGCTGTTGACCATTCTGGCTGGGAACATGGAGTTTGAAGTCCCAGTAGGGTTAGTGGCAGACTGGAGAAACTTGAGGTAGATATTCTTTGCATGTCATGGAAAGCTTAGAAGACAGACTACTCAGGAAAACTGAAAAGAATGCAATTGTTAATAATAACTACAATAACAACAGCACTGGAAACAATTGATTTCTTCCAGATATATGTACCAAATGACTAAATTATTTAATGATAATACTCCTGATATATTGACCAAGGTCAGGCAAAAGTGACTGTATGACTTGCCCAACGTGGAAGAACAAATTCTAAGTCCTGTGAGGTAGTGTAGTTTTGTTATCCAAAGAGATAATAAAAAACCAAGAATATTGTTATCTCCATCACTTAATCATTAATTTATGTCTGAAATCATGTTTGTCAGACCAAAATGGGTTGATACATAAAGCTGAACTATTCAAGTAAACATTTCATATAGCTGTGGTGGCTCTAAAATATATGTTTCAAAAGGACTAGACTCAAAAGGATGTTTGGGTTGAAAAAAGTGTGATAAATGAATTTGCCTGTATACTACAGAATAATAAGATGGAGGTAGAACGTATGAAAGAAGGGACACAAATTCAAGATAGATAGTCCTGGATTTCTTTGCTTAATGAAGAATTCTGTCTTGGGTGAGATGCACCAGTAACAGTGAAGAACAAAATGAAGGTTTTATGCACACACAATCAAATTGTTGAGTAGAAAAAAGCTCATGTAAAATGGAACATTTTCTCAGGGGCGGGGGCAGGCAGGAGAAGGGGCAATGTCTCTGAATAGTTTAATATCTTCTTTCAACATTTTAAGAAAACAGAAGGATGATTGCACACTTTCTACCATTTGCTTTGAAGACAGGGCTCTCCACTTGCACATTTCCAGAAGGTCATCTTTGAGATGTACAAGCCAGCCCCCTTCATTTAAGTCTCCTCCTAACATTCATATTTAACTTGGCTTTCATTCGGTGGCCTTTATTAGCTGAGCTCCTGGAGCTTGTAGCACATTTTAAACAGCAACAGTGGGAGGATGTAAATGCAGAATAATGGATCAGGACTCAAATTTGCATGGTCAAATGTCAAAAAAATTAGGTCTTCCCCAGAACCATGTCAAGAGAAATAACATAAGTGGCCAGCTCAACAGCAGGCATGCCATTATCAGTTAGTTCAAGCTGTCATCTCTACCTAGGATGGGAAGCAGTGGTCATTAGTTTTAACTCTGCAGAGGGAGGGTGCAATTCTTTTTCATTGTATAATATATATAGGTCCTATTTTTAACACCACATGACAGTTTTTCACAGAGTACCCACAATGGTATGGTGCCTCTTTGACACGGAGGTGGTGTTTGGGGCAGCAAGAAAAAGCAGAGGCAGAGGAAGAAATTTCCCATCAACAACAGTTAGCTGGAACGTGCAGGAACTCAATTGCTGATTGGATAAATGCTCATTTAAGGTAATCACTTTATTTCAGGCCTATAATGACATTAACTAGCTTGGAATACAGGGAATTACATGAGCCAGAACAAATAATTGAATATTCCGCTACCCAAGAATGTGAAGTGAAGTCTGACTTAATGTCATGCCGTTTCAGAAGCCAGTACAACCATGCAATTAGATAATAAGCTTAAAAAGCATAAAATCGACACTGCTAGTTCAAAAAAAAAAGAAAAAAAAAGTACTGTTAATACCAAAAATGATAAATTTTATACACTCTGTGAAACAAACAAACAAAACCTATATGAGGTGTTTTATAATGATGATTTGCTGAACTGTCACTGAAAAAAACTTACATGGGTATGATGATTCAGAATCAATAATTTAAGGCATGAGAAAAAGAAGAAAACTTGATGTATATCCATTTATTTTCCCAAGCTCCACTAAAAAAAACCCTGAAACTGTTCAATTAACACTGTGCCAAATGAACATGATTTTGGACATTAACTGTCTACCTATCTGAGTGTTTAGGCCTTACTGATGGATTCATTTATTTGCAGAAATATAATGAGCATTAGGAAAGGATCTGTGAAATATTTTTATTCTGCTCCCAGTCAAGGCAATTGTTGTGCCTGGTCTCATTCTCAGAATTTAACAATGGGTTTAAAGTTTCTCATCTCCAATATCTTCCCATTCTTCTTTCTGCCAAAAAAGGAATAGGAAGATAGGCTAGCTCTGTGTTTCTTTCAGCATTAAAAGAGTTCTGGAAGCATCTGTAATGTGAATCTATTTGCAAACCAGTAAGTATTTTGTATGTTTTTGAATACATTATTTGAAATGTCTGCATATGGTTTAGGATATCCTGAGTACTAACAATGTCTGAAGAGGGTCATGTAGTATGATTGTCATATTAGACATGAAATCTAAGAAGACAACAAGTCAAGGCGTACCTCCAATGGAATGTAAGACTTCTATATTCAAACACTTCAGGAATTATTGGATTGCATAATGGTACAATTTTCAGCTGCACACAGGAATCTAAATTAGAAAATTTGAAAAGCCTCTTGCAGTAGAATGGAGGAATGTAGAGATACCACTGATACATAGTTTGAAGCCTGCAAATTACGATTTGATTATTTTCAAGAAGCAGCCAGATAAATGCCTGTCCTTGTAGACTTTATGCTACGTTTACTTAAATCTTGCAACTATTAATAATGCCTTTGAATATCATCTAAGAAATATATCAGTGTTCATTTTTGAATTGTGATTGATTGATTGATTGATTGATTATATGCCATCAAGCCAGGGTCAGCTCTTACCAACCACATAGATAGATTTTCTCCAGGAGGATCTGTCCCTATTTTGAAATGTACATGACTAGAAATTGACAGGCAGATGAACTGTACATAATCTCACGAAAGAAGGCAGCGTGATGGCATCTCTACTTTTGTAAAATCTTAATTTTCATAGAAAAAAAAATATTACACTGGGAGTGTAAACCCATG
Source organism: Python bivittatus (assembly GCF_059951505.1). Classification (NCBI taxonomy): domain Eukaryota; kingdom Metazoa; phylum Chordata; class Lepidosauria; order Squamata; family Pythonidae; genus Python; species Python bivittatus. Next base: position 4,670,723 of record NW_028277124.1, on the reverse strand, counting down.
TGTGCATTCATGTGCATCTGTGTCCTTCACATTAGAGGATCCCTTCTTCTCTTGCCCAGAACTTTGTGGGATCTCCTTTTTCATGGAGTGTTTCCACATAGAAACACTTCCACATAGTGTTTCCACATAGTGTTTCCACATTGGACATATGCACACCACTGAAACTACAGTAGGTGTATGGGGCTGATAGATGTATTGCCTTCCCCTCCAGTGGAACAGGAATTGAAGAGGACAGACTCACATAATTAGCCTCATCCTCTGTGGCTATGATGTCCAGCACACATTGCAGCATGGGTACCCACAGAGGGGCAAATGACATGTGTATGATGATATCATCATCACAGAAATGCTGCAACCTATATACTTGTATCTTACACCTAACTCATGTGTGTAATCATGGCATTTGTACCACAAATAGGACACCAATTAAAAATATAAACAGATTCTTTTTTAAATTAGCTAGAGAGATGATACATCAAAGGTTACTATAGTCTGAGTTCATGCTGAAAAGAAGAGGACAAAGTTATAGCTTTGTGGTATGCAGATCCTGTGCTTTAAGGAATTAATAGGTCATAGGCCATAAATGGACCAATATCCATCTGTTCAGGACATAGTTAATTTCTTAAGAGTATTTTCTTATATTTTGGGGTTGTTGATTGTGATTATAATAACTATAATATTACTTGAAATATTAGCATTATCAGCAGATTTGCTAGAGGCAGTCTCCTACGTAATGGAGCCTCATGCACAAAGTGTAGTTTATGAATTAAACTGTGACAAGTTTGTACTTTGTATATTCTTCAGGAAGCTCAGACAGCTGTAAAGGAGCTTCCTACAGCCTTCTATCAGTCCTCTTGGCTTTGTTATTGTGATGGAGATTTCTAGCACTTACTCCATTATTTAAGCAGAGACATCATTTCCTCATTTATATGCAACAACCTCTGTTGCATGATATTGCTAATCTGGGAGATTATAATGCTGTTTTACTTTAAAAAGTTAGGCTGGCTGGGAGATGCCAAGATTCTTGTTCCTCCCCATGATAATTTTGGGAGAACTACTACATCAAAAGAGACAACAAAAAGCTAAGAAGGAAACAAAAAAGACCATAACACATCCTCTCCAGCAGCCAACACCCAGATAAGCAGGGATTAACTCCAGACAAAGGATCAAGCAGAAAACAATACCCTAATCAAGGAACTACCAAGGAGAAAACCACACCCCCACCAACACTGGTAGAGCAAGCTACTGTATATTTACAATACACACACACATACATACAGGGAGCAAACCCCACACTCACTAGCATTGATGATGTTACCTAGTTGGGTAATTAAATGTCTGCAAGCAAACAACCAAGCTCAGAGAGCACCAAGGACTCCACAACTACTACATGTATGTGCTTCTCCCATGAGACTTCTTACACTATGTAGAAGTTGCCCCTCCAACACCTCTAGTCACACTCATATAAGACCATCAATTTTGACTGATTAAAACTCTAATCCTCATGGTAGTTAGCTTAATCACTGAATATTGGCAGGTTCTGTTTGCTAATTACAATGAATCAGTTTTAGTTTGATTTTCTTAACTTGTTTGTTTGCAAAACTGTTTGTATTCATCCATTCCTTTTAACCATTCATTCTTTGTGCTGTGTGATTGGCCACCTAAATTGTATACTATTGTCTCTGCTTCATGACTGGAACTTTTGAAACAGAGTAACAGAGCACATTTGATGAATAATGAATAACATATCATCCAGTTCACACATGAGTAGTTTGGCTTGCATGAAAAAGTGAATATTCACCACATTTTTTTATCAAGAAGCAGCTTTTAGAAATTCCTTATGGGAAAAAATGAGAATAAGGGACTTTTGGGGTACAATCTTTTAAGTATTCATATTATTGCTTGCTTAAATCCTTTTCCCTCACTAATTCTGCTTGCTATCCTTGGAAATGTTAATTGACTCAATTCTTTCAAAATGTTTTCTTGGTCTCCCTTGGATCATTCACGCACTGTTTATTTATCGTTTAGTGTAGAAACCTTTCTTATGCTAAGAGCTCTGGAAATGTAATAGCAATGAGATAACTTGACTATTCATCTCATTCTTAGCATTTTATATCGTGCTTTGTGTTCACACTTCAGTCTCTAGACTAGAGTGCTGCACATTTTATTTGTAGCATGTCTTTTTCCAAGAATCTTGGGCTGACATAAATGGGAATTATTATATTTTACCTCCTATTGTGGTACCATATATGGAAAGGTAAGGTTCAGTACATGAGGATGAGCAATAACAGCTCCAATGCCACAGTTGTTTAATTTTGGACTCTGGTTAACTTGGGCAAACTTGGACTTGGCTTGCTATTTTGCGAGAGATCTGTAATTTGATCTTGCAATGAAATATGCAAGATACTGTGGAGTCCTTGAGGTTCTCTGAGCTTGGTTGCTTTCTTGCAAATGTTTCGTTACCCAGCTAGGTAACATCTTCAGTGCTAGAATGGAATGGGGTTTGCTCTCTGTTTATATACAGTGGCCTGCCCTGCCAGTGTTGGTGTGGGTGTGGGTTTTGTTTGTTTTATTTTTTCCCCTCTGGTAGTTCCTTGATTAGGGTATTGCTTACTGCTGATCGTATGTCTGGCGATAATCTTGGTGTTAATCTCTGCTTATCTGGGTGATGATTGCTGGTGAGGAGATGTTCTGGTGTTTTCTTTTCCTATTTATTGTCTCTTTTGAATAGTAGATGTTGTTTATCTCTATGTGCCTGTTGATGGCTGCCTTGTCTGAATACCAACCTTCCAGGATTTCCCTCACATTTTTGGATTTAGCTTGGTCTAAAATGCTGACAGTTTCCCAGTTGAAACTATGGTTAAGTCTGTTCATGTGTTGTGAGATTAAGGAGTTTTCATTGTGTCTTCGGACTGCTAGTTGGTGTTCGTGGATGTGCTCTGCTAGTCTGCTGCCTGTCTGTCTTACATAGTGGATGTTACAGTCCTTACACTATGTAGTAGATGACTCCTGTTTTTTCTTCTTGGGCTACTGGTCTTTTAGTTTGCTTAAAATGTTTTGGAGGGCTTTAGTTGGTTTGTGTGCTACGGAGATGCTATGTGGTTGTAATAGTCTATTGGTAGTTTCTGAGATGTTTCTGATGTATGACAGTGTGATCCTTTCATAGCTTGTGTTGGTTGTGTTGTAGTAGGTTGAGTGGTCAGGCACTTTTTGATAAAGTTGCGTGGATATCCATTTTGTTGGAAGATGTTGTATAGGTGTTTTGTTTCCTTTTTCTGCTGTTCTAGGTTGCTGCAGTGCATTTGTGCTTATTTGAATAATGTTCTTACACAGCTCCTCTTGTGGGAGGTTGGGTTGTTTCTTTGGTAATGGAGTACTTGATTAGTGTGGGTTGTCTTCTGATAGACTTGGGTTTCTAATCTGCTGTTGTTTCCTCTGCTGATGAGGATATCCAGTAAGGGTAGCGTGTTGTTGTTTTCTTCCTCTCTGGTGAATTTTATCCCTTTCAAGATGTTGTTGATAGTTTCATATGTCTTCTCTAGTTGTTTCTTTTTTTATTGTAACAAAAGTGTCATCTACATACTAGATCCATACTTTAGGTTGTATGTGTGGAAGTGCTATAGTTTCTAGGCATTACAATCTCTGCTATGAGTCCTGACAGTGGTGATCCCATCTCTTCTCTGCTATTGATATGCAAGATAGCTTGGACAGGGCTGTAAAATGAGGTGAAGACATTAACACCATTTCAACACTTAGGGCAAAGCCAGACAATGACATAAAAGTACTTGAGCAAACAGGAGCATACGCCAGAATTGCGCTGCCCTGACTGATGAGCCTTATTCTTTCTCAATAACTATGCCAATGAGAGGTAGTCTCCTTATAGTTTTAATGCTGAACAAGATAAGAGAGTGATTAACAGATTCCCCTGTTTTCTTTTCTGCTCCCACTCAGCAACATCTGCTGATGGGAAAAAATTATTAACTGTTCACTTTCCTGAATAGAAGAGGGCAGGTCTGGGTAAGTGTAGGCCAATGCTTTGAATGGTTGGATTAGCCACCTGTCAAGTTGCCCAACTACTGGTCAGGGGAGTAGAGGAAGCGTTGTAAAGACCAGGGGACAAGCCCTCCTTTTTCACCCCATGGCTCTCCTCTGTGCCTATGTCCTATCAATCAGGTTAACTGTTGTGGAGAAGAGGTGTGAGGTGAAGTGGGAAGGAGACATCAATAATGAGCAACATCTGTCCTCAATTAGCACTACAGGGGAATGGTAATGCTGGCAGGAAGCGCCTGTTGTTGGCGGCACCAAGAATTAGCTTGTGCAGTTTGCAAATGGCCTAGGAGTAGGCAAAATGGCACCATTGCCCCTCCAAAGGAATAAAAACAGTAAAAATTGTGAACATTAAAACACCTTTTTGGAACAAGCAGCAGAAAATTTGTAGTGCACTTATTGATGATGGAGCCAGCAACACACACATACACACACCTGGCTTGTCCAGTCTTGCTTTCTTAATAAAGGTCTAAGTCTCATGCATTTCAAAAGCGTGCTAAACCCACGTGGATAGGATCTGTACAAGACTTGAGAAGTCTTTACTGCCTGGCAGATGTCTGTGCAGAAGCCAGTTGTCTAGTCTTGTCTGCAGCCAAAGGCCAAATAGCCACAGAGGGCAGTGCCCAGTGACCAGAAGAGAGGGACCATGCCCACAATGGTTTAAAGTCGCCAATAAGAACTGAGCAGATCCCACAGTCTGACTGTGTCCTCAATCACATTGTTAATGAAACACACAAAATTGTGTCTGTGACAAAAAATTGTCAGTCAAAAAGGGAAAGTACTAGTTTAAAACTGGAATGGCTAAAGCCAACTAAAGTACCTCATATGTAGGCTGGGCAAAAGAAACGTTATGAATACATGATGTATAAAAATTGTTATTGGGAGATATTTGTGGTTAGAGGAATGTGGGGATTATTGTGTATTGTTGTAACAAGACAGGCTTTATATTGGCTAAAAGACATTATAGGTCACTGATGGGGAAATGGCATTTAGCACTTCCATTCATGATGCAACATTAATCTAAATTGCTTTCAAACTTAGACTTCTTTTTTTTTTAAATAGCAGGTCTAGAAAGAGTTTGAATACCCCACATACAGAACAAGGAAAGGACTTAGACCCTGATAATTTATGACATGTCACCATTGACATATCTACAATTATGTCTGGAAGAGGGAATCACATTGGAAGAATCTGTTCACAAATTTCTTGCACAATTTTCAGTTTTCCCTTTGCCTCCCCATCCAGCTAGTTTACATCACTAGCTCTGGGTACAACAGATCTTCTCCAAACTTACATTTACAAGAAGGTGATCTCTATAGGAGAAGTTCATATCATTAAGAGGAACTTCTGGAATACTGAGCAGAATGGTAAATCATTTTCATGAGGGGGTCCAAATGTAATGTAATTTTGAATTGTGCCAAACTTCAGAGGAAGCATGATTTAATTTGAAATAAACTTTGGTTACGTATGAAAAGTCCTGTTTAACTCCTCTCTCCAATCTGAACCAGCTACCAACAGTAATAGGAGCCAGAAGAACAGAATGGAAATACTCGAAGAGAGTATAGTAAGCAGATCCCCTAATGGTCATCCATTGATACCCGGGTTCAGAGTTCCAAGCCAGACAACTGAAACAATATCCATGGGAAGTTTGCCCTGGGAACTACCTTTAGGCTCTAAATTGTTGTCATACTGAAGCTGGGCCAAACCGTCAGGACGGAAAAGTCCTAAAACCAAAAAAGAAAAAAAAAATAGTTTAAAATGTTAAACTCCTCTCAAGGTAATATATAATGTTGCTATTTTTTGAGCAAAACAAAGTTTATATATTTATAATTCCAATATCTTTGGAAAGAGAGACCAGGGTATATTTAAAATGTTTAAAATGTTTCTGTAATATTTGGCACTCTTTACAAACATACAAGCTAATTATACGTGGAACACACACCTTAATGCTCTTACTTCAGTCCTCCTGGTTTGCCAAAAAGCTCCAAAAGTTCTTAGTTCTTACATTCAAAGATGTTTTTCTCCTTTGTGTTATTCATTTTTGAGGAGGCAAGGAGGTGGACTGTTATTAAGATCAGCTTGGACTCAAGTCTGGCCTGGAACAAAAAGTAACTTTACCGATTGCAAGGAATAAACCATTACTCCCTCTAACATGAGTAGTTTCAACTTTTGAGTAAATACCAACTTTTGGCATTTGTTTTAGTCTTATCTATTTAAAGTACTCAGAAAAGATTCAGATGCCCTCACTGTTAATAGTTATGCAGAAGAGAGGATTTTTAACAAGACTAGCTTGTCACGTGAGCTACACTTGATGAAATTCCATATTCTAAACAACTCTCACAGGTGTATAAACCTTGTCCAGCTACCTTATTCAGCTTCCAACCATTGTTTTCCTTCATTCCTTGACATACAAATCTCTGGGCCCTCAGTTTGGTTGGAAGGATAGGGATGGGTCACCTTCTCCCATGTGGCTCTTCCCTAATTCAAAACATTGCAGATATTTACTGCACCACCACAACAAAACGATTCCTTGTTCAGACTGTCCAGAGCAGTCCCCTTCTTTATCCTCAATTTGGCTGCTAAGCTGGCATTGAGTTGATTCTACAAAAGAGGAATAACAGCAACAAAATATTACAATCTGCTAGACTGACTGACATTGTAATAGAGGCAATCCATGGTTATGGAGGCAGTCTGGGCTGAGTTTTGGCAACAGGTTCTTTCAAGCACTCCTTGGAAAAACTATTCCTCTTTCTCCTGCACTTGGGGAATTTGACCACTGGGGAAGGGCAAGGGTATGCATTTGATGTTTTACATTATATGCATTGCTGTATTGATATGACTAAATAAGGTTTATAATTGTATCAACATAAGTAGAGATCCAGCAGCTATCAAACATCAAGAGATTCTACCGTTATGTGAATTTCCCTCTTTAAATGTCTGTCAAATTCTGGGCCTGTTTCCCCCTTTGCTAAGTATAGTGTATCTATATTTCATATGCAAATTCTCCTATGAGTGATTTGCCTGTTTGGTAAGCTAGACTGCACCTGTAACATGTGGGATTGAGTTAAAAATGACAAGCAGACAAGCACAAAGCACATTATCTTGACAAAACCAGCCTCTGAAAATTAGCTTGTGCCTGAATTATTAAAATAGCAAGGAATATTTCACTCAGCTATGCAGAAATGTTCCTAATTGTCCACTTTAGCTAACTTCCTTTGACTTCACAATTGGTCAATTTGCAGCAGGGGCTTGCAAATTCCTGCTCCCCCATTAGAGGAAAGCTCAACAACAGTTCAGCCACCCTCATTTATTTTAATAACCTGCCAAGCAGACATGAAAACGGGAAAGCAGAAGGTGACAGCGTGACAGGAACCTGACTTGTCAGAGCTACATTATAATCTAGTTAAAGTACTTTCTGCCTTTCATTTCTTTTGGGGTAAGTGGCAAACTAATTGTCAAATTACTAATTTTGTTGGCATTAATATCAATACTAAGCAAAGAAAACACAGATAGCCCTTCTCCTGTTATTTTGAGAGCAGCTGAAGGAAAAAATAGTACTCAAATAGGAACGGAACCTGTGAAACTTCACAAGTTTCAGGTTGTGACTAAAACTTGCAGCTCCATACCCTAGGATGAAAGTTTGAAACTCTCCACCATATTGCATTCCATCAGTTGAATTTTATGAAAAGAGAAAAATTAAAAATACTTTTTTCAAACCACTGCAGTCCTATCAATGTTATGGAAAGTGGCTATCATTTTTTAAAGCCAATGTTGTATCATCCACAGGGACAATAATGCTGTTCAGTCACGCTTTGTTCAGACCTTATCTTTCAGCTTAGCCTAGAGTTGTTCTAGAGCTAAACTGCATTGGCTACATTTATATTCTTCCTTCTGTCCATGGGCAATTCAAGATGATATATATGAGCTTCTCACTGAACCTCTTATCCAGTGACTGGCTGAAACTACATTTTTCAAGGTAGCTTCAGCAGAATCATTTGTACTCAGACTGCATCCTGTAATATCATCCTAAACTCTAGGAATGCCAGTGAAGGAAAGATATATTTTCAGTGCAAAACACATTGCTTAAATATGCTTCGTGTAGGCTAAGCCTCACCCATTTGAGCATCTAATGTTAGAACAGCATTTAGGAAAGATTGCACAATAATTGAATCACCAATTTTGACAGAAAGCAACCTGAAAATGTGACATCAGGGATAAATTAGGTAGAAATGTCCATAGAAAGAAATGGAGAATTCCTGTGAATTTCTTGCTGTTTTATAATTTGCCTTTTAAAACAGCAGAAAGCCTCTCTTTGACATGGAAACAGGGAAAGAGCCTTATCCCTTAAATAATATCTCCATTTTAGTAAAGAAGGGGGAAAGACAGTGGTGGATATTTAGCTTGCCATTAGAATGTCTGCTTCCCGTTTCCAACATTTAAAAGCTTCTGTTTTAAACCCAGATAAACATGTCCCCCAAGAGCTGAGCAGTGCATGCCACAGAACAATTGAGGAAGGATCAAAGTGCCTGACAGATAAAACTGTGCTGGATGTGGTAAAATAAACAGGGCTTAATCCCTTTATAACTTGAGTAAATAAATACAGCTTTAATTCAGATACAGTTTTGCCTCCAGGTTACTGGGTTCTGTTAACACCTCTCTGTCAGCAGTAATACCATGTAAATGAGCCACTCAGAGCTTTTCCCCTTGCATCTTGCCTAATCCTCTTCCATTCTTCTAATCATCCGACACACAGAGGCCAGTATCTATTTTCATCTGGCAAGATAAGATCTCCTAAGGAATTAAAGAGGGCTTCCACTTAGCTTGGCAGCAGGCCCAGGCCTGGCTGTGATCTAGGGCTTTAGGGATTTCTCATTATGCGCTGGTGCATGCTGGATCGAAGACTTGCATTCCTGGCTACTGGATTTTTAATCCTCTTGCGACCAGTGTTAGGAGCTCCATTTATTTGAGATCTTTGATTACTCAGAGCTGGGCCCCTTTGATTGAGTGAACTTCAGAAGACAGCATGTGACTGCTGATTTCAAGTTAAGGGTTTTAAGTAACAACTTGAAAAAATACATAGGAAAACTCCAAGATTAAGCTTTTCAGTCTCTTTCCCCCTCCTGCCTTCTTAATTGACTTTTGGAAGATAACTATATGTACCCAAATGCAAAAAAAAAAAAAAAATTACAGAGAAGGAATCATTTCACCAAAGTGGTGGCCTGGGTCATTTCTCTGGACTGGCACTCAAATATCTAACACAAATGTGCAAAAAAATGTTGTTGTTTTGTTTGCATAGAAAGCAGTTGAGATCACAACAACCTATATGTGTTTTTGCTACATTTTCCTATATAACATAGGTGTCAACTCCCAAAGTAAACAGATTTAATCACAACCAAAGCAGCTCTTAGTAATCCTTAGAATATTATTTTTTGCCATGTTCAACAATTGCCTATTAGTCTGTGTGTGAATTGCAGCACTGTTTGGAAATAAGGGCTGATTTGCTTGGAAAAGTTTGGCATGGTTAGCAATGTGTGATGTGAACCAAGATGCAACTTGAGCTTACCTGAGTTTAACACCAGACCTGCACACTTATGACCCATTATATGACAGCTGCAAAGAGCCTAGTCTTTCTGTCTACAGTCCCAGATAAGCAGAAGCTACAGCTGGAGAGTGCTGGAGCCAGCTTGTATTGGCTTGTGAGAGCCAATTGTTGAATTTTCTGGAATTTTGGAAGCTGGTTGAGTGCAGAGCTGAGCCATAATGGCTGGCATGCCAATCAGCTGTTCTGCAACTTGTGGCACCATGGATGCCAGAGAGCTGGTTGTGGAACATTTACCAGCATGCCACTGGGTGCACCATTATGGGCTATGTGGCTTGGTAGTTACACATTGTTGGGCCTGATTCAAAACTGGATGGAGCAGCTAATACTGCACACAAAATGCCAAGAAACAAATAGTGTAATTTTATTCAACCAATATTTCAGGTTCTGAAAAGAAAATGCCCATGACATCGCAAAGGTGTAATTTATGGTTGAGCATTATCCCTTAAAAAAACATTCTGTTCTCACTTCTTTGGGTTCCTGATCCTATCAGAGGTAAGTCATGATCAAAGAGCAGTGCTGGCAATGTATAACTTAGTAACACTTTGTCCCCCCTTCTCAGCCTCTCCCGCTCTTGTTTGTCTTTCTTTAGGACAACCACCCTGGAATTTTCATGACAACCCAGGACAAATGTATGGGAATTGTGCCATTTCATTGTCTAGCTGTCAAAAGGACTTCATGGAGTAACATGAAATGGCTGGTTGCAATTGGTATTCCTCAAAATCTAAAACATGATTGCCTTACGATAGAAAAAGGGACTAAAAAGGAGGAAGCCCATAAGTAACCCCAAAGTTCTGAAGAGCAGCTGGAGGATTGGGAGGTTCCTTGTTTGGGCTGCCCTAGGCCATACCATTTAACCAGGAAAAAATTAATGTGTGCCGAGACTGAAAGCAATTTGGTATATCCTCCCAGTTACAGGCCTGGTTATATATATACGAACAGTGGTAATGGGCTCTCTTCCATTCTGCTAAATCAGCAAGGCTTCCATGAGATCTATTACCCTTCCACTAAAGGCCCGAGCTCTACTATATCCAGCAGATGCCTTTCTACCTTACTGGAAATTTTGTTTTGCCCATCAGAAATCTTAATGAGCTTGTATACATGTATACCATTCTGAAATTTACACTTGATAAAGTTTCAAGATTCTTACTGAAATAATTTAATGGAGTCCATTTATTTTTTTTTTTAAGTAATATATGGGGCACTCAGTCTAGGGTGCTGTCATTCTGATCATTATTGATTTTAATTTCCCCTAAATTGCATATGATGCAACCTTACAGCTCACAACATCTTGTGTTTATAGCCTTATGGTTAAAGGTCTTCCCTCCAATTTCACAGATTTGCAGTTGTCACACAGAATTTCAAGAGATAAAAATACATATCCTAAACACTTAATCTGAATACAGCTTGAGCAGACAATTGTCTGAGCCTATATACTTTTGGAGGTCCCTGTCTCTCTTTGGTGGGCTACTCAGAGTTGAATGACAAGGATGTTTGGGAGAGAGGGAACAACTGCTATGGAGCTTTCCAGAAAATGAGTTTGGGACCGTAGCTGGCAACACAAACTACTAAAAGCCCGTTTGCACATTATTTGATCTGTGTGGGGGTAAGGAGGAGAGCCAGGACCATCTGCTTAGGCCAGAGGACTCTAGTTCTGCACATCAGCCCTGGTATCTCAAGTTCCAGCTGCAGCAAAAGCTCAGCTTAAGCTTCCCAAGTGGTACTACTTGGCAGAATATGGTAGAGACTCTGCCATCAGGAGCATATCAACTCCACAATTGAGTGACATCCTCTCCTTGCAGCATTTTTTTGTTGGTGTAGCAAGGAAGCACCATCTACGTACATGATGCTTGACAAAGAACTGGTTTGACAAGTGCCTACTCTAATGGGATTACAAACTCAATGAAGACACAAGGGATACAGAGGCCAGGATAAATGGGGGAAACAATGTGTGATTATTTCAGAAACATTCACATGAATGAATGAGAATTGGTTAAGCCTTCATCAGAAGGGATGCCTAAGGATCCTTGGGATGTGAAAGGAAAGGTACTAGATAGAGTCTGTGCATTGAAAAGTGAGGGTAATGATCTTTGTTTTCCTTTAAAAAAAAACAAAACCTCCAGGTTTGGTCTGAGTCCTAACCAATGGAATCCAAGCATGCAAATTACATTAGATAGGAATGGAAGAAGGGAATTGCTTGAGATGATGGCAGGCTCCTGCCATTAGAATAAACACAGTCTTTTGTAGGCAGCAGGTGTATGAAGCAGATAAATGTGGCTGGGCAGAAGGGGGTAGTGGTAAAACATGCATGCATAGTAAAGAATCATTTGCATAATAAGTACCCATCACAGCTCACCCACTTCCTTGCCAAGTTATGGACTACTGAACAAAGGAAGAGTATTAAATAAGACATGGATTAATTAAACTACTGTATAACAACTGGAAATAAGTTGGTCATTTGTTTCTTCCTACCAAGAGAAAATTCATGTATTGAGGCTTGTATTCATGATGGCCATTGGCCAAAGTACAAGAAAGGTTGCCATTAAGATCTGTAAGAAGAGAACATATGGAAATATAGTGGGATTGGCAACAAAATATTGCAAAGTTGTTATGTTTTTTGGGGAAAAAAGCCCTTTAATCATGCTCACTGCTAGGATTGTGTAAATCTTTCAAAAGAAGTATTTGGAAATGCAGACAAGGATGTATGAAACATCTGTTTTTCCGTCAGAAATGGCTGGAGAAAGATGTGGTGGCTTTAATAGTAAAAATAAAAAAGTGCTTAGCAGGCATCCCCACATGTCCCAAAGCCCTTCTTTTAAAAGATTTCCACAACTTTATTCCCTGTACCCAATCTCCCCCATTTTTTTCTCAAACTGGTAAGGATGCCCTGTCTTTACTGGGTTTCTCCATATATTTTTAAAAAAGCATTTAACCTACTAAATACTTAGAGATCCCATTTAACTAACTGGAAATGAAACGATCAAACACATAAACTATCTGGAGACCCCCGTTCCATAGCAATTTTGCAAAATTGATCAATTATATGTCATCCAGTCAGTGTTGCCACTTAGTGATCACATATTCATAGACCTTCTCCGGGATGATCTGTCCCCAACCTGGCCCAGGTTTTCCAAACCCATTGCTTCTGTAATTGAGTTCATCTCCCCTGCTGCTGGTTGTCCTCTTCTTCTTTTTTCTTCCAGCATTCCCAGCATTATAAAAAAAGAGCTAGGTCTTTGCATAATGTCTCCAAAGTACAAAAGCTTCAATAGTCATTCTGTCCTGCTTCTTCAAAGACCAACTTTTGCTTCCGTAGGAAAGGAAGCAAAACTATTGCTTGCAGTATTGTGATCTTTGTAGGTATAGAGATCATAGCATCTGCATATCTTCCAGTTCTTTCAGGTCTTCTAAACAGAGGACATGAGTCACAGGTTCAGTCAGAAAATCTACTCCTATAATTCTCACTGGTCCAAGACCTGCAACCCAACAACAGATGAGAGAGAAAGAGAGACCCTTCTAGCTGCCTCTCCTAGTCTAAACTCCACCCCTTTGCCCCTCAGTAGGAAGAGGACAGTGACTATATAAAACTACACAATACTTGGCATCATTAACTACTCAAAATTCAAATTTCTTTATTATGGTCACAGACCAGAGTTACAAATAAAAGTGCATTAAAGATGCATTCAATGCATTAAGAATACATTAAAATGAAATGCAACAAAACATAAAAATATATGTACAGATTGGTGGGATCTTCAATGGGTAGTCAAAGTCTGCCTAATTTTACAAACAGTATAACAAAATTTAGCTATGTTCAGGGAAACTAAATCATTCTGATCAGATAGCAACAGCTGCACATAAAAAAGATTCCTGGGTATTTTACCAGATGAGGAGTTATTAAATGGGTCCATGAGACCTTATAAAAAATACAGTATAGCAGGACATGTGCTCTAGTTTCAATAGCCCCTTGACCACAGGGGCACAATCTCAGCTCATATGGGACATTTTTTGTATTGGCCCTCCACTAACTACTCTATAGGACCCTAAAACGAGAACAGAGCAATATATCTGAGGCTCAATGAAGCTAAGATTCTCTTGCTGTAGAAGATTTTATTTACAGCAGAACTATGACAATCAGTCAAGATTCCACAGGGGCTGACACTGATATTGCTTCATCTGCAAAGTTCCTCACTCCTTGAATGCACTGGGACAGTTTTTATACAGTACAGCATGTGATAGTTTGATGTAAATGCCCAGGTAAAAGGATAGTGCTAATTTTCAACCTGTTTTCTCCAAAGCAAAAACAAACCAACCACCAACAAACCCCCCCCCCAAACAAAACAGAAAACAAAACAACCCCCTCCCCACACACATTTCTTTGAACATCTTGAAGCTCATCCTTCTGAGCCCTTTTAAGATCCTTCTTTACAGCCAGTTCCAAAGCAAATTAATCTCCTTACTTTAATTTTCCTACCTTGTCAGAAATTTATTTAATATAAGATTCTGGTATCTGTTAGGTTACTCCAAAGAGAGGGGATAATTAATCAGGTTTCATGCCTTTGGGTCTCTGTAATAATTTTGATAGGCTTATGGGGGTTTCAGGTGGTACTCTGATTTTTATTTTTTCTTGTACTTCTAGAAAATGATAAGTTCAAGTTTACCTTCTGCTTTGGCACAATTGAAACAAGAACTAAATAGAGGATCTAAAATTCCTTTGAGCATCTAAGGGAGGATAATTGTGACTAAGATGAATTTAATCCTGAGGTTGATTTATATTTTTTATACCTTCATACTATTTTAAACAAATGTCTAAGCTATTAAGCAATTTTCCTTAGTTTACAAAATTCTCACTGCAAAATTACGGTTTGTTTATTCCATTCCATTCAAAGTTTATTTTGGTCAAAGATCAGCATAATTTTCTTATTGGGAAAGATGAATTTAATTTTTTTTTAACACTTTCAAGTTTGCCAACAGCTTTAATTGTAGGATAGAATGATGAATTTCAGAATTCAGCTCCTCTTATTTTTGGAATAATGACAAATACTGGTAATATTCATAATATTTAGTTTTATAGAGATTTTAGTTATTTCTTAAGATAATATAATGAACCTAGTTCTATACCTTTAATTAACTAACGAAATAATGAATTTCAAATTTTATGATACTTGTAAATCCTTTCTTTATTTACTGACACTTTATTCTTCAACTACTATGTCTTTTTCCACCTTTCTTTTATAGCTATTTATTTTGTTCTTTGGATGTTTTAAAGAAATAAATTACTATTTTTTTTTTTTAAAAGAAATTCATGCTGGGAAGGTCCAAAACAACAATAAACGGCATGACCTTGTATATTGGGGTATTGGTTTAAATAGCTGTACTCAGTACTGCAAGAAATATAGGTAGGTATATGTATGTATGTATACATATGGAAAATATTGAATCATAATTACACTTGGTATCATGAAACCCATTATAGGACAATCTTGCTTAAGAATAGTTTGTAAGTCTTGGATGGATTCAGGTGGCTTTTCCTATATTTCACACTGGATCTGGTTAAAACTCTCAAAGTAGTTTTGAAACTGTTGGAAAACATAAAATTGAGTTTGATTTATCTCAGAATACTTCTTGGGAGTTTATTAACTTGTGTGTGTGTGTGTATGCCTTTGTGTCAATGTTTATTCCTGGCGACTGCCTGGACTAGTCCCTGCAGTTTTCTTGGCAAGAATTTTGGAAGTGATTTGCTCCTGCCTCCTTTGTAGGGCTGAGAGAGAGTGACTGGCCCAAGGTCACCCAGCTGGCTTCGTGCCTCAGACGGGACTAGAACTCATGGTCTCCTGTTTCTAGCCTGGTACCTTAACCACTGTACCAGACTGGCTCTCAAACATTTATTATGTGGACTTCTGGATTCTGATGCCATTTTTGCCTCTGAAATACCATACATGGTAAACATTTTGGAAGCATTAACTGAGGTGACTAAGCCAGTGACCTCTCTTTACAAGAAGGTGAAAAGGGTGGAACATGTTGTAATTAATTATTTTTTATTGCACTATAGATTCAGCCCAAATAGAAGGTGAGGTGAATGGAGAAGAAATGAAATGCACTGGATGAATGTACCCAATTTTTCTCCAAGTTTGGACTGGTCTTATTATAGAGAGATTTTGGTCTGATATTAACTAATGCTACCATATCTGTGCTTAATACTTCTAGATGACAGCAAAGAGTTAAACTTTCTTCTATTTCTTACTAAAAACAGCAGGAATCCTTCCTTCCTTCCTTCCTTCCTTCCTTCCTTCCTTCCTTCCTTCCTTCCTTCCTTCCTTCCTTCCTTCCTTCCTTCCTTCCTTCCTTTCTTTCTTTCTTTCTTTTTCTTCTCCAGAGGTGCCCAATAGCTACCAGCTGCCCTCAAGCTTTTCGACGCCAAAACATTATCCCAGGTGTTATACAGAACCCAATGAAACCCAGGAATTTATTTTATTTCTTTAGTACATTTATAGGCCGCTCATCTCATATACATGACTCATATAATTACCAGAAGTTGGAAAGGGTACAGTCAAAATTCCTATGAAAGCTATTCCAAGCAGCAAAATATGTGCCTAATGCTGCCCTGCAGCTGGAAACAGGACTTATGTAAGTCAAAACAAGGGCGTCGTTATGAGTGTTTAAATATTCACTAAAAGTTCATTTCCAATCTCAAGCTCTGACACAGCTGACATTAATCGATAAATATGATTCTTCCTGGAAACTCCAAATAGAGAATACACACACACATACACACACACACATACATACACACAGACATACATATATGTATGTTTGTGTGTATGTGTATGTATGTATATATACATATAAATAAATAAATAAATAAATAAATAAATAAATAAATAAATAAATAAATGGGGTTTTCAACGAAGAGACCATGGGACAAGATCAGGCAATGGGGGTGCTTAAGCAAAGAATCCTTGATGTAGAATTACAGTCAGGATATAGGAAAGCCTCACCTAGGGTACAGTTCAAGGCAGCATCGTATCTAGACCAACTTACAAACAATAGATTTCAGTGAGCAGTTACATTACTACGGTTCAGTATTATAGAAGTACAGTTCAATATTAGGAAGGAGAATTTCATAAAATTCCATATGTGGAAAGGCTCTACCCTTGTAAAGTTGGTAATATTAAAACACAAACTCATATTCTATTATATTGTAATTTTTATTGAGACATATGCAAAGAACTCTTAATGCCTCTTCTAACTCCATTTCTGGGGTAGACTAAAGAATTTTATGTGCAATTTTACTAGCAGATAAAGACCACAAGGTAACTCTTATAGTTGTAAAAGGGTGTTTTTTTTTTTGCAACTTGTAAAACTCATATATTGCTGATAGTAAAATAGTGCAAGCATGATTGTGTATTTTTTATCTTGTATGTCTTACTTAATTTTGAATATTCTATTTTGTAGCTCTACTCTGAAGGTTTTATTCAGTAACTTTTATTTAGTCTGGGTCATTGACTTCATTATTCATTATTATTATTATTATATTTATTATATTATTATTATTTAATACTAATAAATAATTATATTATATTATATATTATATAATACATATAATAATTTAGTTATATATAATTATATAATTATATATATATATATATATATATATATAAATAATTATTTATTACATTATATTATGATTATTCATTATTCATTATTCAATTGACATCGAATAAAATAATTTGATTTATATTTATTTGAAACCATTTAGTGGTCATTCAGGTTTTTGCAACCCAGCTACTGTAGCCCCATTTTAAGTAGACTGTCAACATGGCTTTGGGACCATCCTTTTTAGTCAGAAGTACATGTAGTGTTTTGTGTGTGTGTGTGTGTATGTGTGTGTATGTCTGTGGCTATACCCCAGTATTTGGAATTTATCAAAGCATCAAGAATTATTGATACTTCAGATATGTATAATAAAAGAAAAAAATATTATAGTCAAGTCAAGTCAAGGTTTATTTTGGTCAAAGACCAATATAGAATGAAATAATTAACAAACTGTTTAAAAGAATACTACACAACATCAAAAAGTTAAATCTATATTTGATTTGTAGCACTAGATTGTTATCTGTCAACATTTGAATTAAGCTTATTCTGACAAATGGGCAAGAAATTTGGCATTCAAGCAATCTAATCAAATATTCTTGAATTTTATGTCTATGATATAAATTTCCAGGTTTTATTTTTCATTTTCATTTTTTAAATTTTACATTATAGACAGTGTAGGGTTTTTACTGTTGATAAATCAGATGAATTTGACACTATACAAAGCACCTCATTACAACTGTGTAATTTATTTTCTTGTTAACAATACAATATATTCAGGATTATGTTACAGCTATGCTTTGGGGACTGATTTGGTTGGAAAGGCTATCATATTATAAAGTGTGTGAAGCAATACTCCTTCTTTTGTAAATCTGGATTCAAACCATATGCAGAACAGATGACCAAGACCTCGTGCCAATTTGCTTGATTGGTTGCCATAAGGTAATGAAGATCTCATATTTATAGATCTGCTCACAACAGGATGCTTGGCAAAATCTTCTGTTGCTCATACCAGTAGAACTTGGCATTGTGTGTGATATAAATTGGATTATCTGGATGACTGCCAGCTTTTACTCTGATGAAAAGCTATCATATACTTACCATGTGGGCTCGTTATCCTTTTTTTATACCAACTTCATGTTTCTTGCCAAATGTTGTTTTACTTGTGCATGCCTTCCACTTGCTTTCTCTCTATGGATTATTGTTTATCTGGGGACTGGCAACTGAGTATATGAACTAAACTTATGACATGTCATAGTATGTGTCATAATTTAAACTCACGGACAGGCCATTGTTTTATGTCTTTTTTTATTTGTATGAGTCAACTAGGCCTAAATCTGATGGAAACAAACATTACTTTACGTAAGTGAATAATACTGCCTGTCTGGTAACAATCAGTTTTCTTCATCATCTTTTTTTACGACTCTCTATTGAGATGCTGGGAATAGGTTCATTCTTTAGGACTGCATGTGGCAATGAGCTGCCTACTAGAGGAGGATGTGGCTGATTATGGAAATGGGTATGGCCAAAATAACATATTGTATTAAAACCGAGAAGATGAAGCAATAGATGGGCTATATGGTAGATTTAATACAGGTAGTCCTTGGTTAACAACCATTTGTTCAGTGACCGTTTGAAGCTACAACAGCACTGAATGAGGAGACCTATGGCCAGTCCTCAGAGTTACAGCCATTGTGGCATCCCCGTGGTCATGTGATCATGATTCAGGCCCTTGGCAACCAGCTTGCAATTATGACAGTTGCAGTGTCCTGAAGTCATGTGTTTGCCATTCACAGCCTTCATGGCTGGTTTCTGAAAAGCAAAGTCAATGGGGAAGCTAGCAGGAGGTCGCAAATGGCAATCATGTGACATCACACCTAACTACGATCTGGGATTCACCTAACAACTGCAACTGGAACTGCTGGAACTGCTGTCATAAATTGCCACGGTCACATGATGTTGTACTTCAGAACCACGTTGCTTAGTGTCCCAATTACTGTTGTTAACTGAGGACTTCCAGTAATATGTTAAAGGACTGAGCCAGTTCTATAGTAACACTTTATGCATATATTTTTAGTTTCTTCAAATGTCACTCATTTAATCACTATTCTGTATATTCTTTTCTGATTATATTAGCACTTATATTTTTGATTATACTTCATCATATCTTCTGGTTGTTATATTTAACCACAATAAAATATTAAAAAGAAGAAAGAGAAAAGGGTGTGGTCAAAGCTGGAGTTTGTATTGCCCAGCAACAAATCTGTGCTTCTCCCTACAATACACATAGTTTACACCCTGCCCACTCTCATGTTAACATATATATATATATATATATATATATATATATATATATATATATATATATAAAGTCACACATAGAGAAACTGTCTGTACTTCATTACTCTTAAATAGAAACATAGTATTTTCCCCATTCATTCTCTTATGCTCATATACATATTTTCAGATGATCCCATCAAGCCTCCCCCACATCCATTGGTTGCAAAATTAATAATCAGAAGAACTGAAGAATGAAAGGGCAGATTTCTCAGCTTTTCCCAATGCTAACTGTAGGTAGAAGGTGGGAGATTTAAACAGGAAAGATAGTATATGGAGATGGGAGATAGCTTTTTCCATGTGCCATTCTCTCCATTTAAATCATGCTCTCTCATTCTGTGGAAGAGCTGACTGTTAAGCAAGAGAAACGTGAGTGTGATTGGGATATATCATCACACTCATGTTCCCTGGTGTGCCAAGAGCAGGTAGCTGTGCCTGGAAATGGCAGGAAGATATATGTGGAAATCAATTTATTTGCAAAGGAAACGAAAGTAAAAAAAGGCTGTAGATGCAAACGTGTATGTACAGGTAGTCCTTGTTTAGCGACTGCCTCACTTAGCAACCATTTGCAGTTACGATGGTGATGAAAAAGTAACTTTATGACTAATCCTCACATTTATGACCTTTGCAGGTCTGTAAAGCAGAGGAAACCTGAAGTCAAGTCATAAGCACAGTCATGGTTTCACTTAGTGACTGCTTCACTTAATGACTGAGTTGCCAGTTCCAATTGTGATCGCTAAACAAGGACTTCTATATGTATGTACACCCTATTCCTCTTTACATATAGATGTTAGTAATGCAGCTGAAGTTGCAAATTATAAATGTGAAGATAGTTTGGGTTGGTTTGCTGAACTTTGATACCTGTTTGCACTATGTGAATAATTTTGTGACCTGTTGATGCTGAACTTCAGTTTGCATTTAAAACTGAAAAATAATCTTATATTGATTGGATTTGTCTACTGAACAATGACTCTTGTAGACTTAAGACTTCAGAATGGATTTAAATGCTGGCATCTTTTACTGAGCCTGGCAAACTAGTTGGAATTTTTTTTTTTTTTGCTTTTGTAAGCTTTATGTTATTCATGAGTGAGGCACTAGCAGCCTCCCTTTGTTTATTTATTTATTTATATTTAAAATTTGTCACCGCCTACCTCACTGCAGAGCAACTGTCTGTAAACATCTACTTCTATGGATAAACAAAAAGCAACTGGTTTTTCAGAAAGGCTGCCAAACAGTGTTGGCCAATGTATTGTCGAAGGCTTTCACGGCCGGAATACGGTGGCTGGTGTGGGTCTTCCGGGCTGTGTGGCTGTGTTCTGGAAGTTTTGTTTCCTAATGTTTCGCCAGCATCTGTGACCGGCATCTTCAGAGGGCAGGAGCACAGACAGGAGCAGTTCTCTCTGTGCCCAGGATGATGTGACCCTGTTGTGGGTATTTATGGAGATCAGCGAGGGTGCCTGAAGGTGTGTGTGTGTGAGGGGGGTTTGGGTTAATGATTGGCTGCTTGTTTTGGTGTCAGATTTTGTGTGTATCTTCCTGGGGGTTAGGCAGGGTTTTTTCTAATGAGTTGTTAACGAGTGGCTGCTGAGGGTGACTAGCATGTTCATTGTGTGAATTGTTCACGCATCCTGGTGGTTGAGCTGAGTTCTTTGACCTTTTGCAGGCTGTATTTTTCAGGATTGGTAGCCAGGTTTTGTTGATTTTTAGACTTTCCTCTTTTTTATTGAAACTGTGCTGGTGTTTGTGAATCTCAATGGCTTCCTGGTATAGCCTGGTATAGTGGCTGTTGGTGTTGTCCAGTATCTCTGTGTTTTCAAATAGGATTTTGTGTAATGTATAAATTGAGTAAATAAATAAATAAATAAAATAATTGCCATGCAACCCTAATTTACTGAAAAATTGGCCAAGAGAATAATTTTATTTGCAAAATTTAAAATTAAAAAAGCCATTGGAAACAATAATACTGTATTGATTATCCATTAGGCCATATCAGAGTACAAAGTACAAAATACAGTACAATAGTAAGAACATGTGTAACAAAGTGGAGTAAAAGGCAGAACTAAAAGGAAATATAGATCATATTTCTGTACGACCCCTACAATTTTACCCTAATCAGATCCACATATGCAGTTTTCAATTGTACTGTTTTGTTCAGATAAAGGGTCATGTTATATGCAATATTTGGATTCTGACCACACATGAAATATGTTGTTTTTATATGCATCCCAATAGACCTTTCATCTAATGTGTGATCCAAGATATTGATCTCTCTCTTTACTATACAGTTATCATTCAAATAATATATGAGCTATGTCCTTTATCTCTGGAGCTCCACAAATACAAGTATATTTGTCATAAGGAACTTGGTTAAACCCTCCATATCTAACCATTGTGTCCAGCTGCTCAAATTTTGCTTGAGTAAATAACTTCCTAAGATGCTTGGGCATTTCTGTATTTAAATATTTTGCAATTTGGAAGGTGCGTTTATAGCGGCTCATGTATTTCAATGTGCCAGCCTTACTGAGAGTAGCTTTGAACTTTGAACTTTGAACTTCTTTTGAACTTTTTTTTTTCCTTTGAACTTCTGGATCCAAAATTCTTTGTGCAACAATCTTTTAAACCTGTTTTCCAGAGACAGTTGGAGAAGAAACAGGGAGATCACAACTCCTGATATGGTTTGTGAGCCATTGCAATCCAAGAAGTCTCTAACTGAGATTTAGTCTGTTGTATCAGACATAATTTTGGGAGTATGTTAATTTCCATAGCATTGATTTTGCACCAATAATTGTATGCTCTGATTTTAGACAAAGAACAAAGTGTTTACATTCCCATTTCAGCTCTAACTGCAGCTGAGGTCCTTTTATCCACACCCAAAATGCTTCTCAGATGCTGTAATTGGGTTTGCTCTAGTAATGGCACATGTTTTATGCTCCAAACTTCAGCTCTATATAAGAACACAGGGGTAACTTTGGCTTTGTGTAATTAATTAATGATTATACAAGTAAGATTAATAATTAGAAATCTTAATAAAAGGAAGCTGACTAACAGTGATGTCTTAATTTTAACAATGAATTCATACATATCCTCTCTCTGAGCAAGCTCCTTTGATGATGAGGGAGCCAGGAAACAATAACTTTCAATTACATTTGCTTCTTTGTATAATGTGTTTTGCTGAGTCTCAAGATTTATTTAAAAAGCTAAAAGACTTATCTTTTAAAATGAGAACCCCAAGGGCATTTCTGATAACAAATTCTAGACTAACTGTAGTGAATGTGAATGTGAGTGGTAAGGTATTGGATTAGGAATGGGGAGACCCATTAAGAATTTTGTTAGTTGTTTGCTTTAATTTCTTTTATATTAGTGTTTTGGGTCATTTGTTGAATTAATTCCAGCGTGTTTGCTTTTTAGTACAATTTTCTCTCACCATGGCATGCTATGCTCTGGATTGTGTGGACTGGTCTCTTCTCCAATAGAAGAGAATGTAGGTAGCTCAGGGTTGAACTGTGGAGTCCTTGGGGTTCTCTGAGCTTGCAGACGTTTCGCTACCCAGCTTGGTAACATCTTCAGTGTTAGAAGGGAATGGGGTTTGCTCTCTGTTTGCTTGCCCTGTCAGTATTGGTGGGAGTGTTGTTTTCTCCTTGGTAGTACTTTGATTAAGCTGTTGTTTACTGCTTGCTTATCAACACCCCCACCAACACTGACAGGTCAAGCTATTGTATATAAACAGAGAGCAAACCCCACTCCCTTCTAGCACTGAAGATGTTACCTAGCTGGATAATGAAATGTGTCTGGAAGAAAACAACCAAGCTCAGAGACCCCATGGACTCTTCTCCCTGCACACATATGTATTGTCCATTTGATGAGGTGACTTCTGTCTGTGATAGCTTGTCACAATGTCTTAGTTTTCAAGTTGCCATAAAACTAATTATGTATATATAAAAAACAAGATTGGCCATATTAGTCCATGAGAGAAAATATTCCATTATTTTTTCCTCCAAAATGATAGATGAGCCAGCCACTAAGGTTTAATCAACAAACTATAGAATCATAAAGTCAGAAGGTCCCATCAAGTCCAAATTGAACAAGGTATTGCTAAAAGAAAACATGGTTGAGTGTGATGTACAAACCAAGCCACTGTGCCTGGAAAGGGAGTTAGCAATGTTAGCCAGTATGTTGGCACCTGGAGCTCTAGAGTGGCCTGACTAGGAGTAAACACTAAGAACTTGGTTTTCTAGTCCTACTCCTAGTCCTGGGCAAAATCAGTCCCTGAAGACTGTTAAACATAGTTCATATTTTCAGTTTGCTTCATGAACTCCAGCTTGATTACGTACAATCTTGGCCTGCATGACAAAGCACTGATTATGACATCTCTTACTCTTTTTTAAAATTCAAATGAAACATTATTTGTTTTCTAACACTTTTGAAAATACTCCAAAGTTCTGTATTCCTCATTCTGTCCTCCCACTAGAAATAATGCTGAGCTGAACTGTGGAATGTCACTTTGTGGTGCACAATATATAGTTTATTTTGTAAACAGCAGAACAACAATATTTTATTCCCCTCTCCAAAATGCAGGTGACAGTGACAGGTTATTTATAAAAACGCATTGGGAGGTGAGTAATTCAAACTTCAAGTCTTTATATTCTTTTAAATGTCATTTCTTTCCCTAAAGGCTGTTATCAAAATAATCTAAATCACTTTCTTTATATTAATCAAAGAATTACAGCACTTAAATTTGTAGTTGTCACTCACACAGAGTGTGCCTAAAGCATTTTGGAATTGTTTTGTGCAGTCATTTCAATCATCTGGGGTAGTTTTTTCATAAGATGTTGTCAACATATACAAAAAATGAGGACAAAAGTGATAAAAAAATAAGAACATTGTTTCTTTTGGACTTTTAAGCTGTGGCATATTTTGTTCTCTGGAAATGGTAAATTAATACATCTCCTTCTTACTAATCTGACATATTAATATCAAATTCATTCTTCACGTGCCATTACCCACATAACTGAAATGCTATTTTCATGGCCTAGGTTTAAAAAAAAAAAAAACACTTTAGGAAAAATCCTAAAAAGGGAAGTAAAAGGAGGGGTGCATCCAACATAGTCCACTGACAACTGAAAATACTTAAAGAACAATGAATATTGGCTCTCATGGGAACAATAGAAAAGAAAACTCCATACTCTGCATCTAAGACAACCAGATCATGAGCATTTTACTTTTAAAATGGCACCCGCTGCTTCTTAATTATTGAATTACTTTTAGTGCTCTGCATGTGCTCAGGAGCACATCCTCTAACAAGGGCGCCAATGATTATATTATTAGAAAGACTTATTTGCTAAGTAAAAAAGATGAACATGAAAGTAAACCAAATATTTTATGAACATGAATTTGAAATTTGAAAATACATTATGTGAGTGTCTGGATATAGCAATTACCGATTGAACTTAGGACGATTAATATCCCTACCATATCACTCCCATTCCCACCTTTCATTTTGTTCACAGATAAATTTCTACTGCTTCTCCTTATTCCCTGTTATGGTCCTCTCAAACATGAGGTGTACTATTATGTGGCTGGCTTTTAACTTAGTGTCATGTGTGAATTCAAGCAACTGTAGTTTGTTCAATATGGTTTAAGGGTTAGCAAGTTGTGTGAACCCAGTAAATTGTGCTTTAGGACTTTAGCTTCATTTTTAGAATGGTGTATCTTTCAGTGCTGAGCTGCTGAAAATATCTCATCTGTGCAAAAGGATTTTTCCTTCTGAAAAAAACACATACAATTGTATAGATTTATCTATTAATTTACATACTGGTTTTTATAAGTATCTTCTGTATTTGTCAAGATTAACCTTCACATGACTAAAACAACTGCTGGTGCTATCAGCCTGGGGTCTTCTCTACACACAGGAACTAGAACGCTTTACCTTAAAGTCAGCTCCTTTACTTGGATATATTCTGGAGCAGTGTTTTTCAACCTTGACAACTGATGTGTAGGCTTCAATTCCCAGAGTACCCCAGTCAGCATGTTCTTAAATATGTACTTGGTTCTTGGGGCTGAGGAATTCTGGGAGTTGGAGTCCACACATCTTAAAGTTGCCCAGTTTGAAAAACAGGAGAGCGTGTCAGTTATATTAGCAGTATTTCCTCCCATTGTTCTCTGCAATTCTTGAGAAAATATGGATACTTCCACTCATTTGCATCACTTTGGGATCAGCTCCAAATCTGATCTCATGGAGTTTGCTTTTTGAGATGATTCATTTCTGACCCTCTGCTTTTCTAATTTTTATTATAAATTAGCAAAACTGGTGTTTTCTTTTGAGTCAGTGCAACTCTGCAGACCTTGTGACATTTTACTACTAGCCGCAGAAATTATTGTTTCATCCTACTTCCTGAGCTCAAAGTAGCTATTTTGAGTAGCATCTAGAGTAGTTCTCCTCTAGTCTTTCAACATCTTGATCCTAGAACTTGTTTCTTTCTGTAGACATTATTTAGAATTTATCTGCTCCAAATTTAGGCTTCTTAGCAACCTGCGGCCACAAAGTGATGCAGAAGCTCAAAGAGATAAAGCTACCCTCAGTAAAGCTGACTTACAAAAATGGATGAGCCACTATAAACACACCTTTCAAACTGAAAATATCCATATATAAAAACGTCCAAGTATCTCAGGAGGGTATTTACTAGAGTGAGATATGAGCAGTTAGATACAATAGTTATATGAAAGGTTTTATGAAGTTCCTACCATGAACATACATGTATTTGAGCGGCTCCAGAGATTGAGGACATAGCTCATATATTATTTGAATGTCTGCTGTATAGTAACAAGGGGGATAAATATCTTGAACTACACTTGAGACAAATTGCCCTTTGGGATTCATACATTAGAACAATATATTTTATGTGTGGTCAGAATATTATATACAATACCACCTTTTCACTGACTACAACAGCACAATTGAGAACTACATATGTGGACCTGATTGGGGTAAATTGTAAGGGTGATACAGAAATATGAATTGAATTTTCTTTTAGTTTTGCCTTTTACTCTATTTTGTATGGTCTTATTATTTTCTTGTATTTTGTATGCTGATATGACCACATGGCTAATCAATAAAGTATTATTAGTCCTTGCCAAAACGTTGAATCATCTATGTAAAATTTGGCAGTGAATTAGCATAATTATCTAAAATTGCTAAAATATCTTCAGCGTATAAAGATAATTTATAATCAGAACCTGGCAGGGTGCTTCTAGTAATACTGTTAGACTGCCTAATAGAAATTGTTAAGGGTTTCAAAATTAAATTAAAGAGCAGTGGAGAAAATGGACAATCCTGAGAGGTACCATGCTGTAACTCAAATGCTTCTGAAATAAATGGGTTTATTATAGTCCAAGCACAGGGTTGTTGGTAATAAATTTCCATCCATTTAATAAAATAAAACAGGAACCCGTATCTACTCATCACTTGCTTAAGAAAATTTATGTGGGCTATATCGAAAGCTTTTTCACCATCTAAAGATAACAGGACAATGGAGTTGATTCTATCTGGAGATATATCCAAAATATCAGTTAATAAATGTAAGTTATCCAATATCGTCTATTTTTAGTAACTCCAAACTAAAGGGTTGAATTATATCTGGTAAAACCTTTGGCAATTGCTTGGCCAATAAAGCAGTTAATATTTTTGTTTAAACATTCATTAATGAAATAGGTCTACAAAATGTAGACACTTTATGGGTTTTAAAATCAGTGTTAAATAAGCTCATAAAACAATAGAGGCAATTTACCAGACTTAAAGGATTAATTATATACCTAACAATATGGGAGCCAATATAAAAGATTTATATCATGCAAGTGGGAAGCTGTCCGGGCCTGGGGTATTCCCATTTTTCATAACTTGATAGTCTCTTGCAGTGACAAAAGCATTCTCAAAATATCATTATTCTGTATTAATGGTTGAATATTAATTTTACTTAAAATTGATTAATATCTTATTGATCGACCTTATCCCCCAGTTTATGTAATTAAGTGTTTGTGAATAGATTCAGAGTCATCTGAATAGATCATCTGTTCTTATTTCAGGCAATGCAACAGCAGTGTACCTGCTTTTTTGCCTGATTCCAAATACTTTAATAAAATTCAACCTGTTCAAGCATAGAAATTAACCAGCTTTATCTTAGCCAACAACATAAAAGCATAATAAGTCTTTTCTATAAGGACTTTTGCATAGACCAAAAACTTTCCTTTAGCCATATCCATCTGCTGATAGTAAAGGTTTCTATGTTTCTTTCAACTAGCTACTTAAGCAATGATCCAGCCCTTTATGTTGGCCTTGTAAGTATCCCAAACTATCTGAAAATTATTTGAATTATGACTGACTTTTAAAAAATGTAAAATTTGTTGTTTAATATAAATAAGAAAATTATCTTCATGCAACAAAAACGATTAAACACAATTTATCACTGATTAAGTTAATATTTTTTAAATTGAAAAGTTAATGTGATTAGATTGAAAAAAAATCTAATCTAGAAAAAGTTCTATGGATATAGGAAGTAAATGTATAATCCCACCTGTGGTGGGATGAAATTTATGTCAGATATC
Source organism: Python bivittatus (assembly GCF_059951505.1). Taxonomy (NCBI): domain Eukaryota; kingdom Metazoa; phylum Chordata; class Lepidosauria; order Squamata; family Pythonidae; genus Python; species Python bivittatus. The sequence goes on along the minus strand of NW_028277124.1, from coordinate 4,642,549 downwards.
TACCAAATGAAATTCCTGCAAATAAGCATAAAGCACTTTCTAATTAGGATAGTAAATATATTCTTTGGTGGGATATTCTGATCCATATAAAATCAAACATAAGACCACTAAAAATTATGAAATTACATTGAATTTTGTAAATGGTTCTGAAACATTTATGGTACAAATCATGTTTGTACTTTATAGGAGCATAAAAATTAACCATTACTAAATAAAAATAAAAGATCTTTAATCTTTAAACACCACTGTTTCTACTTTATATTCCAAGATGTAAAGAGAACGAGTTGAGTTCCTACAGATGGTAGAAATCATGATGTTAAACAGCAAAAAAAAAAAAAAAGATTGAATCGTTTGAGAATTTACACTTTATTACTTGAAAATGGGAGAGGGTTATAATAGTAGAACACTTTTTTCAGTGCCAAAGTGGGGGGGGGGGAGGGGGAGGGGAGGCACAGGTTGTTTCTAGCATCTCCTAATAGAGCTGAAAATCTGAAGAGTCGCTGCCATTCAAACTAAATAATTACCACAATTTCATCAAACAGAATTTAGCCAAGTTAGTGGCAATGGGGATTTCTCCTCCATGGAAATGATTATATAATTGATACAGGATTCACTGTCTTCAAGATCACAAAAGGAATTTCCCCTTCCATGCACAATATGGTTATCATCTACATCTCACCCCCAGCAGATTCTGTCTGCATTTCTAATAACTAGTAATATTAAATGCAAAGAGGTATTTAGTTATGACCCTTGTTTGGTCCTCAGAATTAACAGTGCTAAATTAGATAGGCTGCTGAATCCTAATATTCCCATTGCAGGTCTATGAAACTCCCAGAATCATCTTCCTTCCTTCCTTCCTTCCTTCCTTCCTTCCTTCCTTCCTTCCTTCCTTCCTTCCTTCCTTCCTTCCTTCCTTCCTTCCTTCCTTGTTAAATGTACCAAAATAACAATAATAACAATAATAACAACAATAATAATAAAAACAGAAATCACACAGGATCTTCAGGTCTCATGAGTCTTCATTATTACTGACTAAAATAATATAGGATTTTGAGAAAGATTCTTAAAGATACGTTGTGATCCTGTAGAGGAGCAAGATTACCAGACTCCAGTTTGATTATCAGTCTTGCAAGATTTCAGCCATTTCTACTGTTTACCACCTGTGCGGAAATTACCAAATGGCACCTATAAACATGGGTGACCTCCTAGATAATCATTTTGATATTTGAATTCTTAGCGGTGACCCTCTCCAGCCTTGGCTTGTGAATGTGGTATGGCTCCAAAGAGTTCTCTATTTTGCTAAGAGTGGCAAGAATAACATATCAAAATTGCTCAGCCACGCTAAGAATTCATTCGTCCTGCGCTGATGAAAGATATTACTAACCCTAAGCCATTCTAAGCTGCTTTCTACACAGTTGCTTTGTTCACATGTTGTTTTAAACCATAGTTGAAGAAGCCCCAAAAGCTAGGTTCCTACAACACACCGACCCTAAACTACACCACCTGTTCATGGTTTAATACAATGTATGATGGATCCTGTACATGAAGTGAACTGCTTTTGTCTGGCTGACCTGGCATTTGGCCAGATATGTTAGTCAGAGTTGCTTTATGTCATTGCAGCAATGCAGGTTTGGGTAGTAATTCTCTAGTACTGTTTTTGATAAATATGTACTGAAAAGGGGAGATCTCTTTATAATCTTGGTGAACCCAAATACCACCTTTTGTATGGTTTGTTGAGGAAAGCCTAAGGCACAAACAAACAAACAAACAAAAAACCCAATAATATTGTTCCATGCCTGTGGTTCCTTTTCATAGCCATGGTTAGAACAAGAGTAGTGATTCTTCAGCTAACAAAGAAATGAAGCTTGAGTCTGCTATTTCCTTTTTTTTTTATATTGTATCTTACACCATGATATTATAAAACAGAAGCTGGAATTATTTTCTTAATCTTAGTTCATATTCTCCTCCCAAGCTTTGTAATACAAATGCTTGTACTGCCCTGACCATTTCTTGTAACATTATGTTTTACTCACAAGCTCTGGTAATACTTTGCCATGAGTTTCAAACTGTGTGCCCTCATGCAATGCAATACTTAAAGTTCACAATAATCTAGACTTTTCAGCTGGTCTGACAGTATCTGACACTCTCTAGATGTATTAGGACTTCAGTTCAGAATTCCCTTCAATTACCCAACTGGAGGGTAAGGGCTGGCTTAGGGATTTGTATGGAGAATGCTGAAGAATGGATGGTTTTCCTTTTCAGCAGTGTAAGCTAGCCAGGGGAGATTTCAGACACCGTTCCAGTTTGCAATCAATTGGAATAAAATCCAGTTCACCTGTTCTTTGAAAAGATTTCTATGTGCTTTTGTCATTACATAATTTTCATGCAAAAATCAAATGCTGTGAAAACTCAGCCCAGGATTCAGCTGTATTTCTAAACATTCTAGCTTTTGAAAAGCTTTTCTGTTAATTGGCTCTGAACAACTCTTGTACTGTACTTAGGGTACAACTTGTAGGATAGTTGTACCCTAAGGCAACCAGATGTGGGCTGCAAAACTCTAAAAGACCACTAGAGGGTTAGAGTTTTCTGTACTGCTCTGCTGCCATCTAGTGTGTGTAGATTTTGCAGCCCACATCTGGTATCCTTGCTGTAGGCCATATTCTAAGATGCATAAGAGTTTGGGTACTGTAGATACACAATTGGCTTGGACTACTATGATTGGTCTCTATGAACCCAATCCAGGTGAAATGCTCTCACCCATCAGTTTCCTCAAAATATTTTCTCCCTGTGAAAAAAAGCTAATTTTCTGCCCTTGTTTTGAGGCGAGAAGAAATTTATCTGAAATATTCAGAAGAGAATAGTCACTTACTTTACCCACGTAACAGTTTTGGTTGGGGTACTTTGAAAATGCACAGAGAAAACGTATTCTGAAACTTCCTCCCAACTACATTTTCTGACAAGAAAATGCAAAATGAAATTTCATCCATTTCAGATCATCTCACTTACAAAGATCCATTCAAAGTGTTTGGCTTTGAATGGCCACCTTAGAAGCTGATACAATGGAATTCAGAGTCCAAGCGGAGCCAAAAGGCAGTGGAACCTTCTCAGTCCACGAGAGGAACCATTAAGTTACCTCAATAAGTGGAGATGTCCTAGTTTCTCATGACCCTTCACAATCCAAAGAATCAAAACTGCAGTCTGGAGATCACCCCACAGAGCTACAACAGAAAGATCCAGTTGTAGTTTCTGTAGTGCCAGTGGATGCTCAAAAGCTAATAGGAAAGTACTAGCAAATGAAAGTGTCTAGTTGTATGGAAACATTTAGACACCCCTAATCAAATTGAATATTTCAACGAATCCCTAAGTGAACAGAAGCTGACATAACTTCTTCAAGGTACAAGTTAAATGCATCATCTTTCTGCAAATTTGAATGCATACCTACTATTTATTAGCTGTTTACAGATTCAAAATAAGAAAGTAGTGAATATTGCAGGTGCAGAAATGTGGCCACCCTTTTGGACAGTACTGTATTCAAGTCTTTTATTCTTGCTTTTGGAATTTTGCCCTCTCTTCCTTGCAGAAATCTTCCAGTTCAGATATTTTCTTAGATCTCTTTGCAAGTATGGCATATGTGAGATCTCCCTATAGATTTTCAATAATAATCAAGTTATTGATTCTCATCATTATTCTATTATTCTCATAGCCAAAACTCTTAGCATTTAGATATTTTTATAGCTTTTCTTTGCATTGTAAAAGTAAATTATTTTTATTTTCTTTTTTTAATTTTGTTTTAAAAAGAAAGGAAAAAAGATTCAAAGAAATTACAAAATACAGATGTTACATGGAAAAGTTTGCAGAATGATACAAGGTAAAATTAGGAGAAAATACAAACTATTCTACTGGGGAAAAATCATCATACTTTTATCCTTATATATAAACTTGGATTAGAACAAAGAAGAGAAAATTTCATGACAGTTTAACACTTTTAACACTTTCAAAGCTAGTATAACAGAAGTAAAGAACCACAATTAAAGAGCGTGGAAACCTTGTTTTTAGAGAATTGGTTTCATTTTCAAATGCTCAGGCAGTTGCTTAGAGAAATCCATGACTGTCGAAAGGAGACAGGACAACAATCACATCCTTGACAACTCAGAGTTATTTGCTCACCTGTGGAATTGTCTTCCTTTGGCCAACTGCAGTGAGTCAATCAACCTTTGAGGCCTTAATAACAACTTTACAGTTTTTAAAAAAGAGCCCCAAATCAAGCAGAAGGGTGTCCAAACTTCTGCACCTGCCATATTCACTGTTTTCATATTTTAAATCTGTGAATATAAATAGTAAGCATGCATTCAAATTTGTAGAATCATGCCATGTTTAATGACGTGCAGAGATTTTGTTCACTTAGGGTTTCACCGAAACATACAATATGACCGTAAACTTTTCCATTTAAGTATATAAACAATTCACACAGAATATTATTGTATACTTATTAGTATATTTAAGCTGCTCCTTTACATGTACACACCATTATTGACATGGTGTATTGGTAAACTGGCTTAAATATATGCCAGTTTGATTTAAATATATATAAATGTGTGTGTGTGTGTGTGTGTGTACACGCACAGAGTGCTAACTTGAAAGTTTTCTCCAGCTGGATTTGGAGGAATTCCTAAATTCAGTATGAACTTCCAAGTTTGCCTTTTACAAGTCTTTAAACAGAAAGACTTATTTTGATTGTAACTAAACTACCCATAAATCTATGCACACATGTATTGATCTTGGCTCCTTCTTAAAAATGACTCTGTCCCAGTAAGTTGGCATATTTCATAAACAAAAAAAGAGTAAATTATCGATCTATCACACACTCTAAAAGTCCTGTGAAAAATCTAGGTTGCTTTTAAGTTCATTCCATACCTAAGGGAAGGAGAAATCTTGAAATGAAAAATAGGTATTTTTAAAAGGGGTAGAAATAATTCAAGTTATATAGCTGCCTCGCCAATATTTTATCTACTGTACGTCTGATGAAGTGCATTGTATCTCTTGTTACATCCAGTGATAAGGTACTTAAAATATTGGTATAACCCTTCTGACGTGAACTACAAATTAATTTAGTTATATGCCAGCAGATAATTCATTCTTTGTGGGAAATGCTGCTATCAGTTACAGACTAAAACTATTGCTTGGATGCGTGGTTGACTGTGAACTCACACTTAAAAACACAATGTTCTGATGATGGGTTTAGCTATATGTGGAGCAATGCTAGAATTTTAGGATATGCAAGGGCCACTCATATTTTTGAAATCCAATCTATAGTAGGTAGAAAACCTATCATAGATAAAGGTTGCCCATAAGTTTCATTTCATCAGTGATTCCATGAAATAAGATTCTGTTTTTAAATCCAATGTACACTTTTAAAAGAAAGTGTCATTGTCCTTCAGAATCTCATAGTTTCTTGCCATGTCTTCAAAGGGATATCTTATACCAGATGGCATGTGATATGCTTATATTATGCTTACGTGTTTCTCTGCCTTTGCTCCATTTCACTGGCTACTGTTTTGGGGTAATGGGCAGGGAAATGCAGAACCAATGGCAATGCATTTTCTTTTACTGGGGAGATGAAGAGAACAGTAATAAATACAGTTTAGGTGGCAAGAGGTTCCTGCCAATTTGTCAACCAGGGGCTCTCACTTGCAAAATGTAGGGGGCTATGTAAATTGAGAACAATTATGTCCATAAAATGCAAAATATAAATCATATGTGAAATGAAAACTTTAAAAGCCTTAGCTGATGCTCCATCATTAATGATGCATACCTTTGCATTCTGGTTAACCACCTTCTTAGGTGAAATGAATATGTTCAATAATATGAGTTGCTAAAAAATGTAAATGGAGACTACTCTGATATTATTTTTTTCTCTGGAATTTGAGGGCTGCATCAATATTGGACATAGATCCATTTTGCTTTGCCAGATATAAGCTACATTAAAATATGAATCACATAATCCATGTCTTTTCTATTAATGCTGTCAATTATTAAAGGCAATTGCTTTTTGATCTTCTGAAATAGGTGTTATTTTTAAATAGTGAATGTTATTTAATTATTTTCCTTAAAAATGGTGATATTCTTTAGACTTTCAATGTACTGGGGGAAAAAAACACAACCTGTCCACTAAATGTATGAATATGGGTACATTTCTCTTTTGTTGGACCCAAACCATGAATATTTGAACATGCATTGCCACCTAAATATTTGCTTTCAACTACTAACAGTTCACATTCTCTCCTGCAATACTTTGCCTAGATTTGAGGCCAACAATCTGGAATTTCAGATGTGTTTGTTGTTATGAGTGAATCTACTGCACATATAATCAGTTACATATAGTTATTACAGATCAGAACAATTCTGTAATAATAGATTGGTCAGTTTTGATTTGCTTCACTTTCAGAAATGCCAAACTTTTGTCTTTTCATTTTGAAAACATAGCACAAGGTCTAACTAAATGTGTTGTAGATAATAGTTTGTTTCATAATCGAATTATCTTCCATTCCATACAGGTTCCTCTCATTAACCAACCCACCTTCCTCCGCTTTCCTTCCACCTCTAAAATCCATCCCCTTCTTTTGCAACAACCATCTCCTTTGTTCTTCTCTGCATTTCTGCCCTTCTCCTTCCCCACCTTTCCAATACTTCTGAAAGCCCACAATACAACTGCCATAATTCTTCTCTTTGGTCATTTCTATTCCCTTTGTCCTCTCTTCTACTCTCAACTACACCCACTATCCCTTCTGCTCTCAGCCATCACTTACTCAAGCATCTCAGCAGTGTTGCTGACCAACTACGTTTTAAACAAGAGGCTTGGATAATCTCCCCCAAGTTAACAAGGGGCTTGCATGAGCCCCTTCCAGTATAAACCTGGTTTAAAATGAATGGAGATCGTAGTGATTGTGCATCTGACAGTCTCAAAGGAGTTTGAAGTTATCATCTTAGAGCTTCTTTCTGTAATTTGTAAGACATGATGGCAGATTGGATATTAGAAGGACAAATGTTGTTCCTATTGTTAGAAAGGGGGAAAAAGAGGACCTGGGTAACTACAGACCAGTCAGCTTGACATGAGCATCTGCAGAGGGAATGGGGGGCAAATGATGAAATGTGCCTTGCGAAGTCACAACCCAAACTCTGTCCCTGTTTGTACTTGCATTGTAACATGGCACACAAACAAGAAAGGGATGAAGCTTGGCTCTTAAAGTCATGACACATGCTTCATCATTTTGATAAAAACTTCATTTGATGCAGATACCCGTGCATTGAACTCTGGAACAGATTATTGAGTAGTCAGTTTGTAACAATGCTTGGGAGGAGCTAGTATGGATTTATCAGGAATAAATCATGCCAAACCAATCTGATATCCTTTTTTTTTTTTTTTTTAATAAAGTTGCTGGTTTAGTTGACCAGGAGAATTGGTGGACATAATATATCTTGACTTCAGCAAAACATTCAACAAAGTCTCTTATGATATTATTGTGCAAGATAGCAAACTATTGGATGAACTATGCTGCCATTAGATAGATACAGAACTGGTTGAACAACTGTTCTGAATGAGAGTACATCAATGGCTCTGCACCAAGCAGGAAGGAAGTGTTGAGTGACATACTGTAAGGCTCTTTTCTTAGCCTTGTACTGTTCAACCTGTTTATAAATGACCAGGATGAGAGGTGTGACAGATTGGGAGGAGGCTGGGAAAGTAACAGGAGGAAACTTAGACATAACCAAGAAATAAGAACATTTGTTAGTAGCTATCCTGTTAATTAGCAGCTCAGCCCAGGCTGCAAAAAGGCCAGGAAGAAGACATTCAAATAATTCAAAGAGACTCCATCTTCAGGAACTCATTTATAAATAAGAGCCGGAAATTCCTATCATAGTTTCTAAGATTTTGTGCCTTACCCATCCTGCCTTTAAAAACATCTTAGAGGAGTCTGTATCATTCTTGCTTCCTTGTCTATGCTTTGTTGTGAAGGGCCCGACAAGGGATTAAAAATATGATTACTAAATGTACAGCAACAAAGAGAGGATAGTAAATACTTTAGAGGACAGTTTCAAGGTAAAATCAAAGGCTATGGGTATAGCCATATTGGTCAGCAGTATACGTAAAACAGATTTGGGTGTCTTGGTGGAACACAAGCTGAATACGAATCTACTGTACAGTGTGATGCACTTACAAAAAAACCAAATGCAGTCCTAGGGTACACCAACAGATGAAGAGGATCAAGATCAAGACAAGCCATTGTTCCCTTAAAAGTCGACAAAGATATTGACAAAACAGAGAGTTTTGAAAGGACAGACATCATGATGATAAGAGGCCTGGATGGAAAAATATATATAAAGAACTGACCATAGTATTCCAGGAGCAGTTTGACCAAAATAAAATAAAGAGGGTCTTTACATATGAAGGGGCTCTTCTGTTTTGAATAAGACTGAGCAGTGAATAACCCCTTGCATTTGTATGCATGCCATACTGACACAGTCTGGATTTAAACTGATCTGCACATCATTAACCTTGGCAAAAGATATGCACTTTCTTGGGAAACTAGCTAAGGAGGGATTGTTGTACCAGTGGAGCAGAGCAGATCAGCTGATACTCTGACAAAAGCTTCTGGCTTTGAAGCAATTTTATGGATAGGTAGATGGCTGTGGAACAGAAGAAAGAGCCCTATCTCAGTGTCTACAACAAAAAGAAATTGGTAGTATCCAGAATGGTTATGAAAATAATTTGAAAGAAGTATTTGGGCTCATGTGAGCTGAGCAGCTGTCTGTTATTCATTAAAGCTTCATGACTTTGGGATTATGTATGAGCCTGAAAAAAGATGCTACTGCTTTAAGGAGTTGATTCTTTAAAATTAAGAGGATTCTTAAAGAGTTGCATTTTTTTTTTCCAGGCTTCCATGTATGCTTGAACAGAGACATGGCTGCTTTAATGAATATCAGTGAGCTGCTTGGCTCGTGCATGCATAAAGTCAAAAGCACTTATTCCAAATAATTTCCAAAGCATGAAAAGCCCTAATGTGTAACAGAATCTTGGTCTAGGGTCCAGATGTAGGAACAGTCAAAAGTTCCTCATATGGATATGTGGATCAATGGTAATTCACTTTGTGTTTGCATGAATCTGCATACCATTTTGCACAATCTAATTTCTCTGTGACATATTTTATTGAAAACTGACCTAGAAAAAGCCACAGTTACTGCTGAATTGCTTTTGTGCCAATTTATGTAATTGTATACGCAATAAAGCGATAATTTACACTTCTTATACAATCCCCTCTGTCTGATACCCTTTTTTCTATACAGCTTCTCATATATGCCACTTATTTAAACACAACTTAGTTCTAAATTTTTAAGAACTTTTTCAAAAAAGACTGGGTGAGTTCTATGAATTGTTCTGAAACATATACTGTGTTTTACAAACTTTTCTAGCTGAGAAAGAGGGCTCCTTCAAGATTTCATTGAGATACTTGCCATATTTCCTATGGCAAAATGTAGTTTGGTAGATCATGGTATAATGGCTTGTCTTGTTTTTATAGTACATCCCCAGTCTTTTGCCCATAGCCTAGAAAACCTGCATCTGGAATCTGTCATTTTAGAATGGCAAGATTTCCCGGTGATATATTAAGGTACTGTCACGGTCCTTGTAAAGATTAAACATTCTTTCACTGATGCTTTGGAAAAGAATTTGGGAGCACACTATGTCTGTACACTATCTTTGACTTCAGTAGAGTTTTGGACTTCAAATTAAAAAATAGAATCAAAAAGTAAAAGTTCTGTAGCAGCCACCCTTCCCATTTATTTTCATACTCTTATTAAAAAGAACATAATCTTACAAAGTGTTCAGATTTCTTTCTTTGAAGCATAATTATTTTTCATTTCCACTGACTGATGTTGTCAGCAAAGTTGTTGTGAAGTGCATCATTGTGAAGAAGAGCTCAATTAGTACATCATTTCTGAAACTTATTGGACAATAAAAACTTTCCTTCCCCTTTTCTTCATCTCTCTCTCTCTCTCTCTCTCTCTCTCTTTCTCTCTCTCTCTCTCTCACACACACACACACACACACACACACACACACACCACAGAGGATGAGAGGGAGAGAGAGAGACACTGTATGGAGAACCTTCATTTTTAAGTTTCCCTTGGCTGCTAGCCAAAACCTCAAAAACCCCATTAAGGCTATTAGAGAAATTATTTCCCTTCCCTTGTGTGATGAGTAAATTCTACAGTTATCACAGCAAGAGGTTATAAATTGGAAGGCTAGCTGTCTTGGGATGCATATCTTGCAACACTAGGATTTAAGCCAAGAAAATGGAGAGTCACATTTCCCTTGCTGTCCTTTACACCAGAGAACCAGTGGGTGGCATTATAATCTAAGCGTGGTGTGCCAAGGATGGGGTGATGGGGATCCTGGCAACCCCAGGTAGAAGAACTCTGTTGAATTACTGATTTTACTGGAAATCAGCCTTACTTTGAAAGCTGATTCCCATCTGCTACACCTGACAAAGTATTATCATTAGCCCAGGTCAATCCACTGGAGAATAGAGCCCTCTTCACTGAAGGTGATGGACTCTAATTGACTATGCTAGTCCAGTGCAGTTGGTAGACAGATGTTTTTCAACTTCCCAGTCTAGGGCTGAAAGAGAGTGCTTGGCCCAAGGTCACCTAGCTGGCTTTTCTACTGGAGGCAGGACTAGAATCTGGGTCTCCCCACTCCTAGTCCAGCTCCTTAACTACTACGCCACACTGGCTCCACTTGCTGTATGTATGTGTGTGTGTGCATGTGTGTGTATGGTGAGCACAGCACATGGAAGCAATGACATAATCATTTATAACGCTGTGACCTCAGTAGGTTTGGCAAGTGTTGCAAAATATTTAAAATGAATCCTGGAGCTTTGTTAGATATTATGCAGCACATTACACTGCCATATGCTCGTTTAACCTTCTTCAACCCGGGCCAGTATTTTTTCAGACTAGAGGGGAACTGGATGGATTTTTCAATTTTGTATTTGAGGGATTTTGTACATACTTGGGGAAATAGGAAGCCTAGGATTTCTGGGCAGTTTCCCAAGCCTACCCTGGTTAATATTCCCCCTTAGAATAATAGAGTTGGAACAGACTGTAGAAGTCATTCAAGCCAACTTTCTGCTTCCCAGATGTCAGAAACAATCTATTCTGAAAGTTTATTAGGATTTTTTTAACGTTTAATCAAATATATGCCTTGGAACTTCCAACCTTTGATTTTAGATCTGCTTTCCAAAACAATATAGAACAATATAGAGCAAATCTGCACTATCTTCTGCATGACCCTCTCCTCATATTTCAGTCCCTGCCAGACAACAAAAAAGATATAACAGTTAATTCCTGTTTATTGGATGCATTTGATCTGGAGTCACATTGTGCTTAAAGTGCTTTATCTTTTACATCTTTGGATACACGAGCAATGATGCCCAAATGATACCAAAACAGCAGTGATGCCAAAATGACCTACATGTGAGGCGATATTTATTTATTTATTTATACGTCACATTTATATAGCTGTCCATCTCACACAAAGTGACTCTAGATTTTTTATTCCACATTTATTATTTTTATAAATAAGTTGGCGAACCTACCTAATGTTCCTTCCTCCTCCTATTTTCCCCATGACAACAACTCTGTGAGGTGAGTTGGGCTCAGAGAGAGAGGGATTGGCTCAAAGCCACCCAGCTGGCTTTCATGCCTGAGGCGGGCCTAGAACTCACTGTCCCCTGGTTTCTAGCCTGGCGCCTGAACCACTGGGCCAGATTGGCTCATGTTTCATGCACGTATCTGAGTTCCCACATGTGCATGCCTAATGACTGAATTTGCCCCCCTTTCCCCCTCTGTAAATGCACACACCCACCGGATGAAATTCAACTCTATGAGCATGCGTTTAACTATGCCAACATGATTTAGGGTGATAAACATAGCTAAAGCTTGTCATAAGCAGTCACCTTTTCTGTACATGAACATTTTGACATGAAAATCAAGGCCTATATCGTATTTTACAATAAAAGCCTTCAAAATCATCCAGACATTTAATCTACCATGAACTCCTCTTCCCACAGCTTATCACTTCTTTCTCTGTATTCTTTTAGAACAAAACTGCTTGGAAACGGAGACCTGTTACTCTGTAAAGAAAACTGCTCCTAAAAGCTATGTAGTGCTTCTGCTACTATTAATAGTCTCAGTGATTAGGTGGCAAATGGTTACTAATTATCTAGTGTGAATCATATATAATGCTGTATTTGTAGGCCTGCTAATGTAATTAAGAGCAGTGATGAGAGAAAAAGTAATTGAATGAGGGGCAGGATTGACTTGGAAAGTAAAAAATTTAGAACTTAATTTTTTAAAAAATTGCTTTTGAGGTAACCTCAGAATGGTGTTAAGGAGGGCAACACAAGCACTCCAGCCTGCATGTTTGGGAACATCTTTGGCTCTGAAAGCATTTCTGACCCATTTCTTTAATTATATGTAGAGACCAGCTGCAGTTCCCCAGTGATGTGGGTGACACTATAAATGTCAGAGGCACTTTCTTTTATTAGGTTATATTTCTCTTTGTAAATGAAGAGGGAGTGCTAAAGCTGGGAGGAAGCCGTGCTAAGTAGCCATGATTTAAGCAGAAGGAAAAGACTAAGATGGATAGCATCTTCAAAGAGAGTTCACTGCTTACACTTAACACCACTGATTTAGTCCTAAACAAGATGTTATCCAGGAGAAACACACAAACTCTCTTTCTCATATACACCCGACCCTAAACATCAGATATGAAAGGTATATTCATGAGTAGATGGATGGCAGGAAAAGAATTGCTTGGCCTTTTCCCCTCCTGACATTCGTCTGCTTCAAGATGTCTCTTCCAAGCTGTGTTCCTCCCTATGGAAGGGGGAAATGGTGACACTATATAGTTTCTCCTGCAAGGGGGAAAGCAGCCAACTGAGGGAGGCTTTTAAGTAGGAAAAATGGCAGAAAGGGAAAGAATCAAATAGCTCTTTGTTCTCTGCCTCCAAGGTTCTTTTTGGCTGGAAAGAAGGGGGGGGGGGGGGGAGAGAAAAAAAAGAAGAACAATAACAACACCAAAACCCAAGTCAGACTGTTTTCACAAGGGCTGTCTGAAGATTTGATTTGAAGATTGGATTTAAGGTGATTCGAATGACACTCCAGATCAAATTGACTTTCAGCGTTGGAGCAAGGATTCACACTGAATTGTCAAATCAGGTTGAACACCTTTAAAAAAATACTAAATTGATTTTCTGAAGCCAAGCAATTCAGTTCAATAATTCAGCTCTCCTGGTGTACCTGTTTTCTGGGCAGAGGACAGTTGCTGCAAGGACTAAATCCAGAGGGCAGTTCTGCTCAAGTGAATGACTTTCTTGAATTATCTGCACACCTGATTTCTATTCAAGATGGTGACTGCAAGAACTTCCATTTAACCTTAAAACTCAAGGCCTGTTCTTCTGTTTCCTCTTCTCTGCCCATCCTTTTTTCTTTCATGTTGTGTCTTTTAGGTTGCTTGTGCCCAAGATGAGTGATGGAGTCTGCTGCTGCTTCACTCGGATAATTTACTTTCCCTGTGAAGTGGAAGATGATCACAGGGTCCTGCAACTGCCATATTGGGCAACTGACACTTGTTCCTTCTTTTAGAAATGACAAAAAGTATACAAAATCTATGCTGGTCTAACAGTGTCAGTGGTACTACAGATGAGCTGGGAGAAGGCTCAGCGTTCTTAGAGATTTTCTGCCCATTTTGCCATGCCCTGCAGTAAAGAGAGAGGGACTGGCTATAGAAGGTCTACTCTGAGCTTCTGGTCCAATTCAGACAGCCAAAAGACAGTGCTCATCCTCTTCTAGGCTTGTGCAGCAAAAACTGATTGAGTGGAGGTAAGTCAACCGAAGGCTAATTCTGGGTATTTTAAGGTCAGTTGTGGCATGATCCCAACTTAGATTACTGGATTTATTAGAAGATGCTAGATTTTTAAATGATCCACTTTTGTGTGAATGAAGCTTTAGAGTGAAAGTTTTCCCACCAAAACTGCCTTGTCTTGTTTTAATGAATGTATGCAAATTGTTCCTGGGATCTTTTGTAAAGATGCTAATAATAGTAGTAGTAGTAATGATAGGGCGACACAGAATGCAGAAAAAGAATTAGAACAATTGCACATCTGGAAAAGAAATGCAGCAAAGGTGAATATATTTTTCTGAAATTTTATTTTATTTTTGGTTGCTTTGGTCAACAGGATTTATTGATTGTAGCTATTGGCAATTAAAAATAAATGATTACAAGAAATGGCTGAAACTCCTTATTTGCCATAAGGCATTTTCGTTTCCTTTTTAATGTAATAGTTCTTGGAATTACAAATGTTTCAGTGACATTTCAAATAATAATGAATGTAATTCCTCAACGTATCATTTTTTTCCTACATTTTGGCAAGGAACCAATCAGATTCTCTCCGTGTTTGAACAGTATTTTAATCATACCTCTTTTAAATTGTTCTTAAATAATCAGATGAAAGCAAAAGTTCACTGTGTCCTATTCCCAAAATGTGTTCCTAAACACCAATAAAGGAAAGGTATGTCTTACTTATCCAGTCTCATACTAAGTCTGAGTGATCAAAGAACTGCCAATAATGCTGCAGTCTTTTGGAGCTCAGATCTCTGTTCCCGCATCTGCTGTAGATGCTTTCTTCTAATAGCACGTTTTTATTTTGTGGTAGGGGACTGGGTGGATTCAGCTTGCTTTTATAGTCACAGGCAGCAAAATCATTGCAATTCCAAAACGTCTTAGAAAAATTACAGTTGTTTGTCATTTCCAGATTTGGGAATGCTTCTTTGCCAAGCAGATATTGCTTGGCTAAACTACTAATTGAACATGATTTCCTCCAGACATTCAACCTCCAGATCAGAAAATAAAACATGACTCTTCCACGTGTGTGCTCGGGCTGACTTTATCTAACTGTAGGCAGATAAAGAAAAAAATGTGTAAGATTGACTCCATATATCGCTCAAGGAAAACACATCTAATTGATTCTTGTGCAACTTCTTTAGCTGCAAAGTCTGCTTTGTGGCTCTTTGTAGGAGCCTGCTCTGAAAGCCTTTAGTGCTAGCCTAACTATGTGACTGCTGCATTAGTGGGAACAATGCAATCAGCCTGCGTAGCTCTATGCGAGCCATCTTGGTTTGGTGAACCTTTATCTCTTTTTCTTACTATAGTTCGTATCTCATTTTTGTCCTCTATCCTGCTTTTTCTCTTGGGTGTGACTTTCCAGGTGGCTTTTAGCCACAGCTGGTGATGGACAAGAGTGGAAGAATTAGTGTATTTCCAGTCCATATCACATTCATGTATTTTGTTTCCAGTGTTATTCTGAATAATGTTTTAACATGTGTGAATAAATAAGTACTCCTAAACTTATTCTATCTATCTATCTATCTATCTATCTATCTATCTATCTATCTATCTATCTATCTATCTATCTGTCTGTCTGTCTGTCTGTCTGTCTGTCTGTCTGTCTGTCCGTCCGTCCGTCCATCCATCCATCCACACATATGTATGCTCTGATAACCTTTTTAAAATTATTATTATTAAATTCTGTTGCAAGGATTATCTTCCTTAGGCATCCCTAGTACAGGAATTAATATTTTCAGTGGAGCACATTAAGGTGTGTATCTCCATATTCATTGGTATTTACATTTGCCAGCATTACAAAATGGGAGAGAGACTAAATGCTTTCCAAGGAAGTCAATACTGTAAATGCTGAAATGATTCGGAACTCAGCCAAGCTAAGTTTATTCATCCTTGATTTTCAGGTTTGCTGCGAATGATTCTTTCTTGCTTGCTTGCTTCTCATGAAAAATAGGTATATCACAGAGTGTTCATAGTTGTCCAAAGAGGATTGCAACAAAACGTTGCAACAAAATGTTGCATAGATGAAATGCTATTATGAGGGGACAGGCTAGTGGCAATTGTGGACATGAGATTTTAAACAGTAAAATTATTAATTTGGGAAGATGACACTTCATTCCCATAATATCTCAAGCCAGATCCAGTTTGGGCTTCCTTTGCCAGCCCAATCTCACTTGCTTTTAAGTCATGAAACCAAAATGGGAGATTTGGTTGCTGAACTTTTATATTACATGTATTAAGGCCTTTAATAGCTGTTTTTAGACATGCACATTAGTTTAGAGCTCAGATGACTATATCCATGTTTCCCATATTGAAATGGCATGAATATATTGTGAGTTCTCAGCTATCACCAATGGACCTTCAAAGACCACATAAAGGGGCCTTTGGGACTGTTCTAAGACAGCAGATGTGTCCCATTTTCCTCCTCCTGAAAACCAAAATCCCCATATCATTTCCCAAACATTTCTGCTAACTGGAGGACCTGTTGGTGCCAGCCCCATATAGTTACCTTGCTAGGGGACATTTGGCTATATGGACTGCTTGCCACTGGGTGGGCTTGCTGGGGTTGATGAGAATTGAAGTGCAGCATATCTGAAAGACACCAGATTGGGAAATAATGCTCCACCAGAATCCGGGTTCTCTTTCTGGAACAAAATCTATTTTCCTGAGTGGCTTCAACAAAGTTGCTGTTCCCTGATTCTTGCATGTAAATGTAGGAATTGCACCCAAGGGGGATGCTAATTTTCAGCTCCTTTGACCACATCACTACCCACAGTAGATTTATCTGCTTTTCACATTATCTGAGAATAATCCTGTTTCCCTTAATGTAATCAGTTATCCCTCCAACTCTGCTGACTTATTTTTAGTCTTTTCAATGTCACAGATGCTTTTGACATTATTATGATGACAGGATGTGCCATTTCCCAACTGAAGCTCATTTATTTAAGTCATGTGAACACCCATGTCTATCACTGAAATATTAAACTGTAGCAAGGGCTGGGTATGGTGTAGCTTGCTTGAGTAATAATTTCCAAATGACATCCCCACACACAAAAGTGTCCATAGGGGTAGTCAAGGAGAGCAAATGACAAAAGCAGCTTTGTGCCCTCATGGTTCAAAGCTCTATTGCTTGAGAATGGGGTCTGGACTCTCTTCAGATTGTTAGATTTTGATTTTGATCTATATGACCATCCATCTCACCTAAATGACTCTGGATAGCTCACAACAGTTAGAACAACAATCCAGTAAAACCAATATGCAAACATATAAAACATTGATAACCATTTTAAAACAAACAAACCATTGTCAGTGGCCAAAGTCCATCCTTGTGCCAAGCTCAACAAAGCCATTGTAAAAGCTCCCCACCATGGCTGGATCTGTAGGCACGGCAGCAGAGTCATGTCTTCAGGGCCTTCCTAAAAGCCAATCTAAGTTCCAGGGGAATGATGTTCCAAAGGGCGGGTGCCACGGCAGAAAAGAGTCTCTTTTGGGCCCTGCCAGATGGCACTGTTTCGTAGATAGGACCCATAACATGCCTTTCCTGCTGTTCCTGATGGGATGGATAGATGTAACTGGGGAGAGGCGGTCCCTCAAATGACCTGCTCCAAAGTTCTCCAGGCTGGTTCATCTTAGGGAAGTGCACAATGGTTTGAATGCAAATTCTTTTGAGCCCTACTCACACATGAAGCAAAACCTATTTGGTTTGGATAGTTTGGTTTGATATGAACCAAAACAGGATTATTTTGTTTTGTTTCAAATAGACCGAAGGAAAGGTGCTTTGAAATGGTCTGCTTTGTTTTGGTGATACCTCTTGCAATTGGGATGTTATCATATAACAATGACCTGGAAGGGTCTTCTGGGGGAATGTTCTGAGGATCTGATGGACTGTGATGCTGGTGAGTATCTGAGGCAAACTCCACAGCTCCAGTCCCACTGATAGCACTGCTGCTTTCTAGATTCTTGGGCACATATGCAAATTTGAGACTCTCTTTTGTGCTCTTTAAAAAAGAGTTGTCTTAGGTATTTTCTCCAGATGTATCCCCTGAGAACACATTGAGTGAACCATCCCACCAGCCTATGTTACCAGTTGGCAACATGATACCTGTTCTTCAGCAAAGAAAAATGCCTATGCAGTGGTTGAAGCAGCATCAGGTGGCAAATGGCAGGGTAGTCCAAAGGCATCAGATGAAAAATGTGCTGTGTTGTGCATATATTGTGCTTTGAGTAGCCATTCACCATGGTGGAAGGTGCCAGACTCCAGCAGCTCCACCATTTTGTTGTTTCTCACTACCAGATCCTCTCATGCACCTCTTTCAGGAAGAGGTTGAGCTGCCCTGGCAGGCTTTCAAGACTGTACTATTGTATCCTACAACAATAAAGTAGCATCCCTGTAATCCTTCTGGTGCCTTCATAGATGCTGTGAATTTGTGTTCATCTTCAATGGCACTCTGAAATCTCTGCAATCCACAGAACAAAAGGGCATGTGCAGAGTACACATGTATAAACCTAAATTCATCAAGGCACTTTTGTTACTTCCCCATCCCCACTTCCCCTCCAAGCTCTGTGCTAATGGCTTCTGGTAACTTTGGTCTGGTTGGCTCTTCTGGAGTTCTTGAGTAACTCTGGTTGGCTTGCTGAGTCTCTTCATCATTGCATTATGGGGGTTGCATTCTTTTGGACCTTTTATCTTTGTGGAGGCAAAATGCATGCAGAAATGGATGCTATGCCATCTACCATGCACTTTGCTGCAAAGGAAGAATTGAACTTGTTGGTTTGAGAGCTGTTTGATGCTGAATAAGGATATGTGCATGAGTCATAATTGCTTTTTTGTTCTCTTAAATCAATATATTTCACTTTAAGTGTTTCAGTGTTGTCAACCAGACACAAAGGAATTTATTCATTTTCCATGATGGGAACTTTTTCCTGGGTGGCCCGCTCCTTCCTTCCTTCCTTCCTTCCTTCCTTCCTTCCTTCCTTCCTTCCTTCCTTCCTTCCTTCCTTCCTTCCTCCCTCCCTCCCTCCCTCCCTCCCTCCCTCCCTTTCTTCTTCTTCCATCAGGCAGAAACTACAATTCTTTACTTTTGGCTTATTTCATTTTTGGCAAACAAAGACAAAAGAAAACAAATCTGTGATAAATCTATAATGTAGATGAAATTTTTAACTCTGGGGAGGAAGAAGACAGTCCATATTCCTGAGGGCAAGGTTGGATTTAGGTGTGAATGACAGTTTTAGAAGGTTAGGTCTTTTAAAAATCTTCAGAATAACCTGTTAATGGGCTGACTAGAATTTAATATTTTCTATTGGGATGTTATGCCCTGGAGGTAATTTATTTGGAAGGGGTGTATTTTGTATGAGAGATCAAATGCCCAGAACCAGTCTATTAGCAATCTCTTTCCTCACACCCTTTTCAATTAATATATGTCCAGGATAATTTACATGGTGCAGCCTGAGTTCAAGGAATGCTGGGGCTACAAAGCTGAGCTGCACAAATTCAGGTGACCACTAGGTGGAAATGTTACAGGATTTATTTTTTTTTAATCTCTTTGTTGCCATTTAGTGTTCATTGGGAATTCTGGCACCCAAGTAGCTTGTTCTGAAACCCCATTGATTCCCATGGTCAAAACATATGAAACTGTTTCAACTGTTATCTCCCTGAAGCATGAAACACCTGAATTGGTCAGGTTTTGCTCTTTAGATCTGTAGCCAGTTTGAACTGGGTCAATGGAACTTTTGGGATGCCTTGTTTTGTTTTGAACTCAAACCAAAATATATTTTTCATTTCATTCACATGCCTGCTCTCTCTCTCTCTCTCTCTCTCTCTCTCTCTCTGTGTGCGTGTGTGTGTGTGCACTGGTTTTCTACCAAGCCATAATTAAGTTGGAATATCTGCTCTGCCACTCCACATAAGGTGATGTGTTTGGCTTCGTTGTGCTGATTTTGTAAGCTGTCTACTATTGGCTTTGAGAAGTATTTCCTGTCTTAAACAGGACACAAACTACAACAATAACAACATGAAAAAGCAGACTAAAGAAATGATTCCACTGTTAAAGACAGTGCCACATGAATGTCTCTGTTTCTGTATATATTGTTTGGCAATAGCAACGAAGAAAAATAAAACAAGTTTCCAGAAACTGGTACTGGCCTGTAAAATCTTGTTCAATCATGTATTATATCTATATGTGCACACAAAAGAAACAAGCCATTTTTAAAATTGCTTCCTTTTTCATAGCCCCGGTAGGGATTTGATTTCTCCTCTCTCCTCTCCTCTCCTCTCCTCTCCTCTCCTCTCCTCTCCTCTCCTCTCCTCTCCTCTCCTCTCCTCTCCTCTCCTCTCCTCTCCTCTCCTCTCCTCTCCTCCCCTCTCCTCTCCTCTCCTCTCTTTTCTTCTTTTCTCTTCTCAATTTGTCCTTTCCCCTGCTTTTTCAAAATGCAGTCATTGAACTCCTGGCAATTAGTGTAATTGAAATTTATTGACAATGTGGCAGTCTTCTAAAGCTTCATTGTTCTGAGTGCTTAGCGCACAGGACCATTGAAGAGTGCCATGGCAGTGTCAGACGGTGCATAGCTTGCTCAATTATATCAATGGACCAGTGACTGCCAAAGGTTCCTTTGGGGGTATGAATGTTACTTAGTGATAAGAGCCTCTAGAAACAGAATCCCTGGGCCCCATCTCTAGTGGGAGATGGAAATGAAATATGTATTTCTCTGCTGTGGAAAATTAATGTAATTGGCTCTCTTAAAAAGCTTTGACAAGTTGCCCGGTTTGAAATCTGAGGAGGGCTTCTGCTGCAGTATCACATTATCTCTAACATAAACCCCCTATTCTGAAGGGGAAGGGGGGGGAAGATAAATGGAATTTGGATAGTAATATTAAACTTCAGTGCCAAGGACCACATTAGTACATGCTTCCTCCCTCCCCTCCTCCCCATCTAGTGGCCTTGTCTGGTTTCTGAATGAATTCTTTAAAAACTCTTTCCCTTTCACATTATTACAATTATCACTGTAATTATTATCTGTTTCTTGTTTTCTTTTTACAAGGGAACTAAAGGGAAAAAAAGAAGTATTTGGGAATAAGATTTTTGTGCATCTGTTGCTTTTTTTCTGAAATGGATGTAGTACAGCCTTCTTTCAAAACTATTTTCTCCAGAGATATCCCATTAAATGCAAAAACATTAGTGTGTACAACAAGTGATTCAGGGGAAACTTGTCCCTACAACAGAAATGTCATCAGCATCCTTTTTTGGAAATACACCAGTCATCCTGAAATATAAATTGAAGATTTGGAAGTGATCACAAAGATTAACTAGTCCAATCCTCTGCAATGTGCATTAAAACCAATTAAACCATCCTTGAGTAACAACCATCAGAGATAGAGAACTCATAACCTCCATAGGTAGACTATTCCACCATTATACAGATCTTACCATCAAGAAGTTTTTCTAAAGGGAGACTTGAATCTAGGTTTCTACAACTATGTTATACTAACAACTTCAGTTATTGGGAATATTTTCTGAGAGCGTCTTACTGGCAACAAGCTAGACATTAGAGATATATCTGGAGTTTCTGTTAAAACCTCTCATTTAGTCTAATTCTGGATCTGTGACCTCCCATAGCAAATGTCTCCCTCACCTAGATGTTCTCTTCTGTCTTCTCTGTCACAGTTCCACAGGCAATGATGCTGCCAACTACACTTCTACAGCAGGGTAGATGTGTGGCCCGCAGGTTTGCAGACCTCCAACTTCAATTTCCTGTTCCCTAGAGTTCCTCCTCCACATTTGCCAACAAATAAGTAATTTTCAGGAGCGTAATTTTCACTTTCTTCAAAATACACCTATTTTGAACAGAGAAAAAAGAATCTCTAAGTCATGAAACATTGATGAACGTGTTTTATGAAAAATACATAAAAATAAAAGATAAAAAAGATAAAAACATGAAGGACTGAAAATGTCAGCCCTAATCCTCTGGAACACCACCTTGTCCTGAGATCCTTGCTGCCATTTTTAAAAAGTATGGTTTCATCCACAAAAGGTTGCCCACTGCTTTTTTTAAACATGTATCCAATGAAGATATTTATATCCTATCCTTTAATAAGCTCCCAGGGAGGATTTACAAAATGTTAAAATAACAGTAAAATAAATAAAAAGTTGTGTAGAAATGAGGAATATACATTTTTAAGGACCTATCATCAGAAACTCTTCACAAGAGAAGAGTTCACAAGAGGAAAAAACTGTCATTTTCAAGATGCTTGGCAGGAAGGTGGAATATAATATAATTGGAGTTTCTGAGCTAAAACAATAATAGTGGCAACACCAAAGGAAGCAGCAATTCTTTTATCATTATATAAGATAGAAATTCCTGATAAATATTTAGACATTGCAAGAAGAGAAGGGAGTAGAAGAAGAAGGTTTTTCTGACTAAACATGGAGGCGAGTAACTCTCCTTCAACATAACCACACAAACAGCCTTCTACATGGAGAATTTTACCTATGAAGTAAACCTCAACTGTCAGAAAACATAGTTAAAAAACAATTCTCCATTTTAAAAACATCAAGTTAGTTTGTTCTTTATAACTTTTGTTAATTGGTGCACATGTTTGATATAATGATTAAGCATAAGGTTACAGCACTCCAGGGGATACAATTTTAAATTAGAAGTGTACTGAGTAGGACATAGAGAAATTTCAGTTTAGGGATTAGATCCATATACTCTATATGGTCTGGTTTACTCTCAGTTTATTTATATATGTTTATCAAATGTATATGCTACCAATTTCATTCTAATTCATAGCATCTTACAACAGTCCATGTCCACCAAATCTCTAACAGTATAAAACAATAAAACATCCACTGTAAATATAAAACATTAAGAAAACAGTGCAAAAATCCATAATATCCTACTGTTCTAACATAATACATTAATAACTGACTGCAACAATCCTATGGACAGCAGCTCATATTTAAACTAAGCAAGAGCAAGAAAACATTCAGCTGCCAAAGGCCCTCCATTACAGTTCAGTTTCTAGGACTTTCCAAATTTA
Source organism: Python bivittatus (assembly GCF_059951505.1). Taxonomy (NCBI): domain Eukaryota; kingdom Metazoa; phylum Chordata; class Lepidosauria; order Squamata; family Pythonidae; genus Python; species Python bivittatus. Next base: position 4,619,552 of record NW_028277124.1, on the reverse strand, counting down.
ATAATCACATTTAAATTTTGTGTAATCAAATTTAGCTGGGATAATAGTCTTAATGGAAATTAGGAGGAGGGTTTTTCTTGGAAAGGCTTAAATAGTCAGATAAGACCCATGTCATCTAGTAATGGAACAAATGTTAACTTTTGCATCAGTTGTGCCACTTCCTTAACCAGAGGCCCTTCAGATGGTCACTCATGCCTTGGTCACCTTGTGACTGGACTATTGCAATGAGCTCTACATGGGACTGCTCTTGAGGACCATCTGGAAGCTACAACTGGTCCAAAATGCAGTAGCATGAGCAGTAACAGGCACTTCTTGCTATGCCCATGTGTCATTGCTGCTATGCCAGCTGCATTGGTTGCTAGTCAGTTTTCAAGTGCAATTCAAGGTTTGGGTTGTCATCTATAAATTCTTCATGGCATAGGGCCTGGCTATCTGAAGGACCATTCTATCTCCAATGACTTCTGCCCACCCAGTACATTTGGGCAGAGTGGGTGTGCTCCAAGTCCCTTTTCAAGATGTCATCTTATGGGACTGAGGAATTCTGCTTTCTCTGTCACAGTCCCTGCCTACTGGAATAACCTCCCCCTAGAGGTACATATGGTGTGTACTCTCCTTGAATTCTGGAAGGTCCTTAAGGTTAGGTTAGGGATTAAGTGTCTGTAGGGTGCCATTTAAAAAAAAAAAATGTTATGGCTGCTGTTTTGTCTGTGTTGCTATGTTTTGCTATTATATTTTTAAACATTGCATATCTATATCTATATACAATATATCGATATTGATATATAGATATAGATATAGATATACATTGTAAGCTGCCCAGAGTCTTTTAGAGTTGGTGACCATAATAAATCTAATAAATAATAATTTAGAATATATATTGTGGTCTGTTTTGATGGCCAGGATGTTTAAAATAATTTAAATGTGTGTGGATAGCAGATAGAAGTGAATTATAAAATAATTAATTTCTATGAAATTCTCTGCAATTATGCTTCAGGAAGTTTAGATGAAATGGCATTAAACTTGAATCATAAATATTTTTAGCAAATAAATATTTTATTCCAAGATTAAGCGAATGAAGGGAAGTTGCTATTCTTATCAAAAGAAATATTAATTTTAAACTGACCAAATGAAAAAGAGAAGGAATGTAGATTAAATTTCCAGTAAAACAAATGAAAATGAGCACATTATTCGAGAGCAATGGAAAATAATAGAATATGATCAGCAGAAACAGTGCACGTGGTAACGTGGTTCACATGTAATGCTTACTAAACTATTTATTTAAGCTCATGCACCTTATACTTGGAAAATATTTTTTCCTTAAAAGAGTGTGTCTTGCCAAAATTCTGCATAATCACCTAGTAAATTATTGAACTTTGAGCTGGATCATTTTGCCCAGCAGGTTAATAATGATTTGGTTTGTGTTGTTTTGTTTATCAGCTTTGTGAACTAGTGTTACTATTTTTGTGTGCTTTCTTGAGAACTTATTCAGTGATAATCATTTTAAAGGCTCAATCCTCATAGAATTATGCTTTAAGTGGAAAAATTTCCAACTTCATTTCAAAACTAGATATTTGTTTGAACTTGCTCTTTCTTTTGTGATTCCAGTGCTGTTCTCCAAACATCACGCTCATCTATAATTGTGAACAAAATGATTGTTTGGCCTTATTGTAGGAATGTCCACAGATGCTCCACATATGAACAACTTGTAAGTACTGAGCTCTATGTTGTAAAACTTCCATCAGCAGTCATGAGAAGTGTTTTGATTCAGAATGAATTTTTGTAGGGAATCAATTATTTTAAATGTTCCTTTCCACTGAAATGGTTTGACATGAGAAACAAAGGACTCAAGACTCAAATATCTTTATTGGGGGAAAAAAGTGCCAACAATTCATCTTTTATTTATTTATTTTTAAATCAGGCAATACCTTTACTAAGACCAGCTATATGCCATAAAAAACTGCTGCAGATATAGATGAAGCAACTGGGAAAGTCTTAAAATATGGAGTGGATTTTGCTTACAGAGTGCTTGTGCAACTTGTTTAATGTGTGTGTGAAAACTGTATTAATACTTGTTGATTGGAAGAATGCCATTATTATTGACTTGAATAGAAAATTATAGTGGGATTAATCTGTTAAGTGTGCCTAAGAAGGTATTTGGCAGAATTCTGATGGAAGGGTATGAAGTTTGTGACAGTGAGAAAATGTGGGAAATAGAGTGCAGGTTTATACTGAGTGCAAGTGTGCAGATGAGATTTTTGCAAAACATTGAAAAATGTTTGAATATGAAGAAGAAAGTTTATTGTACATTTGTTATTTAGAAAAAGCATATGATAAAGTGAATCAACTGGAATTTTTGAAAATTATGTATGAATATGGAGTTGAAGCTTGGCTGCTGACTGCAATAAGGTGGTATATAATGGAAGTAAAATATATTGCTTAGTGAATGGTCAAGTTACTGTTGGCAAGACAAGTGTTGGCAAATTACTGTTGGTGTTTACATCTAGCACACTCCTAGTCAGCCCCTACATCCAGATTAGAGCAAGCATGCACACTGCTCAGTTCAGCTAGCCAGAAATAAAATTTGATATTTATTAAGTATCAGCAAACTTCACAAAAAGTGAACTGGCAAAACAGGACCAAAAAACAGGCAATATCAGGGAAAGAGAGCATCATGAAC